>NC_135239.1:208672256-208974756 GCF_051348905.1 Ranitomeya variabilis | reverse complement strand
TGATACTGCTCCTATGTACAAGAATATAACTACTATAATACTGCTCCCTATGTACAAGAATATAACTACTATAATACTGCTCCTGTGTACAAGAATATAACTACTAGAATACTGCTCCTATGTACAAGAATATAACTACTATAATACTGCTCCTATGTACAAGAATATAACTACTATAATACTGCCCCCTATGTACAAGAATATAACTACTATAATACTGCTCCTGTGTACAAGAATATAACTACTATAATACTGTCCCTATGTACAAGAATATAACTACTATAATACTGCTCCTATGTACAAGAATATAACTACTATAATACTGCCCCCCCCCCCCATATTTTCCAAAATAGAACTACTATAATACTGACATATTACAGGATGATTTAAATATTAAGACCAAAATGTCCATTCTTGAAAAAAAATTAACGCAGGAGTTAAAAACATAGTGGGATTTAATTCCGCTAAAAAAAAAAAAAAATGCAGAAAGAAACATGATTACTACAGGCCTCAGGATAAGCAAATTTCCATCTACCACGTACTCTGATGAGGGGAGTCTATATTATCCAACTGTTCTCTTAAATTATTCAATATCATCATTTAGTATGAAGACAGAAAACTGTCAGTATTGCAAATCAACATTAAGGACGTTCTTGCATCGCTGTCCACAGTGGAAACTTCTACTTTATTTACAGAGCAGGATGTTAAAATTAAAAATAATTTGGCTAAAATTGAATCCACTACACCCAAATCAAACAAACTAAATTTTCTCGTTCCTTCAGGATTATAAAATGGACACAGTTTATCCTTGGCCTAAACCATATTATCAGCGACCAAAATCGATTCTGAAAACAATGCAGCAGTTCCGCAAACATTGTACACGGAGGGTGAGTTTCAGCTCCGCGGACATGGACTCTTCTAATGCTGATATGTCTTCATTAACTGCTAATAATGATCAGGACCTTTTAATGGGCAGTGTTGGAGAGAGAAAACAGTAAAAATAGAAAAAAAAACAAACAAGAAAAACAAAAAAAAAAAACAACGAGCTGGGAGAACACATGGAAAATCATCCATGTTATCTAAAGAGAAGTTAGAAATAACTGATGTACAAGTCTGTAATCTTTCCGGTAAAACCCTTTCACAGATACAAGTTGATGTATTGGCTAAGGCGTTATCATTTTCACCTTCATGTAACTTTGACCTGTATCGCACCATAATGGATGTTAATAAATTAGCGAGAAAGTAAAGAAACATTTTTACACTGAAACAGTTAGTTCTGTTGATACTTCTGCTTCTTTAGACAGATCTAATCATATACCTTTGTCTAATTTAAATCTTATGTTTTCTGATCAGGTTGTTATCTCTAGTTTACAGCACGATTTTGCTTGCGATTTAGGTGGCATCTACTGTCCCTCTTCCTTTAAACCATTTAATCTTGATTTCTCTCCTAAAAACTCTCGAACCTCAATGTTTGGATAAATTCCAAGAGTTGGTGAAGGAAAAGTTGGGGTCCCTTAACAGCAAAAAAAAAAGAGAGAAAAAAACTATTATGTTCAAAATCTATCTAAAAGAAAAAAGGTTCACGCTGCATTAAAGCAAATGGGAGATTTAGTTATTTGTCACTCTGATAATGGGGCATGGTGGCTACGCTAGGTAAGGCTTTGCACAAACAACAAAACAAAAGATAGATAAACCTACAAGCTAATGGCCTAGATTAATGGCACTTCCCAAATTATAAACAAATCCTAATAGAACAAGGAAGCATAAGCCAAGAAAGTAAAAAAAATCACCTTTATTGAAATAAATATATTAAAAAATGAGTAAAAATGGAGATACAAATACAAAGAAAAATACTGCCTAATAAGGTAATACACCCATATCTAAATAGACCATCCGAATTTTATCGGATGACGGAAATCTAATTATTCCTGGATCACAGCTGATGTGTGTGCCCTTTATTCTTCGATTCCACAGTATACTATGTCTGAGTGTCCACCTCCAGTAGGCATACATGCCTGAAAATGATGCACATCAGCACGATCGCTCTGCTGTGACCATTATAGTCTATGGCCCTGTCGGCGGATCACATTTTGCAGGGGGTTTGGACATAATGCTTGATGGGGTCATCAAACAGATGCCTGAACACAATGTGAAACCACCCTTAGCGCAATGTTTTAGTTGAGTTTCTAAACTGACCATCATGTGTTACCAAACGTACAATTTCATACAGTACAGGACATCATAGAAGCGCAACCACAAACTACAGGGTTCTAGGGAACTATGCATAAAAGTCCACATAGTGAAAAACCTGTTATTGCTCTGACTACACATGTTTCCAAATGCAGCGTTTTGACATCCGGAGAAGGTGGACATTTTTATCCAATTCATACAGTGTATAGAGAAGCTGAGGAGTATGAAGGCCCAATGTATCTAGAATGGTTTAAGTGGTTATGATTGTACTGAGCTTTGAAAGGTCACTAACCCCCAAATCAACAATGAACTATTATATTTTTCTTTGCAAAATTCCATTTAGCATAAATTATGGGTACCACAATGGGCACCGCATTCATCCCAATCTTCCCAAATTATCTTAAAGAACTCATAAACTTGTCTTAGGGTACTGTCACACTATACGATTTACCAACGATCACGACCAGCGATACGACCTGGCCGTGATCGTTGGTAAGTGGTTGTGTGGTCGCTGGGGAGCTGTCACACAGTCAGCTCTCCAGCGACCAACGATGCCGAAGGCCCCGGGTAACCAGGGTAAACATCGGGTTACTAAGCGCAGGGCCGCGCTTAGTAACCCAATGTTTACCGTGGTTACCAGCGTAAAAGTAAAAAAAACCATACAGTACATACTCACATTCCGGTGTCTGTCCCCCGGCGTTCTGCTTCTCTCCACTGTGTCTGCACCAGCCGGAAAGCACAGCGGTGACGTCACCGCTGTGCTCGCTTTCCGGCCGGACGGCGCTCACAGTGCAGGGAAGCAGAACGCCGGGGGACAGACACCGGAATGTAAGTATGTACTGTTTTGTTTTTTTTTTACTTTTACGCTGGTAACCACGGTAAACATCGGGTTACTAAGCGCGGCCCTGCGCTTAGTAACCCGATGTTTACCCTGGTTACAAGCGAACGCATCGCTGGATCGCTGTCACACACAACGATCCAGCGATGACAGCGGGAGATCCAGCGACGAAAGAAAGTTCCAAACGATCTGCTACGACGTACGATTCTCAGCAGGGTCCCTGATCGCTGCTGCGTGTCAGACACAGCGATATCGTATGGATATCGCTGGAACGTCACGGATCGTACCGTCGTAGCGACAAAAGTGCCACTGTGTGACAGTACCCTTATGTAAGCTCTACTAATGTTTACAGGGTCACAAAGAAAGCCAAAATAAATTAACTAAATCAACATTTCATAAATTAAGGAAGAGGGTCCTCAGCAGCATAGGGTATTTAACACGGAGCTGAAATTACAGCCACAATAGTGAAGAATCCAACAATGTCAAATCTTCCTCTGTATAAAAGTCATCTTCAGACCCCCATATCAATTACTTTAAAGTCTTACAGTAGAATCCACCATCTCCTCCACGCTCTATTGTGGTCAGCTCCTCACATTTCTGTCTAGCTTCTGCCATTCCTAAAACCACAGTGTTGTGGGGAATTGAGAGATGAGACATTTTCCAAATTTCGTGGAGAGCTAAGAATGATTATAAATAGAAAAGTAACAAAGTGGAGGAAGAAATGTGTTTTGTTGGGTCTGGCAGATTCTCCCGCCCAACCCTACCCCCACTATAGGTCCTGATCCACTCATTGTCATAATGTAGATCCCAGAACACAGCATGTGATCTGTCAAGAAGCTTGTGACTCCTGTACTTCTGAAACTAATAGAATTGCTAACTGATTCTGAGAAGTCTGGAAGATCATTAACCTGCACCACTTACATCTCCCACAGGGGCCAACTTTTCTAGAGCCCTGAAAGCCAGATCAGATCTTACACACATTCTGGATATGTGCCGTTGCCACTAGGGGGAGCTCACTGGACATTATTATTAAGTTAAACATATAAATGTTTCCCCCTAGTGCAGGGATGTCAAACTCAAATACATAGAGGGACAAAACTAAAAGCTTGGACAAAATCGCGGGCCAACCTTGATATCTATTAAGTAAATGTCTACAATTGAGGTGCAGGAAAGAAATATATCTTGGTACCGTGTTAGCCAGTAGATAGAAAAATATTTAGAATTGAGAGTCCTCAGTGGTTGATACCTTTTAATGGCTAACTGAAAAGATGGTAACAAATTGCAAGCTTTCGAGACTACATACGTCTCTTCATCAGGCAAAGACTAAAACAAATTCTGAAGAATCACATATTTATGCACAACATAGTATAGAAAAAAAAAAAAAAAGGGAGAGGGGAAAAAAAACATGGATAAGCCAGGTGACATGAAGCAGAATTACCATGGGTGATAAACAGTTACGTCCATAAATATTGGGCCAATTCTTAGATAAGGATTGTTTTATTGTCCTGTGATTAGGGTCTGGTTCTGTTGTGATGACCCCACATGGTCTGATGGGTAAGTTCATTAGTTGATGTAAAAAGACATATGTCTTTTTACATCAACTAATGAACTTACCCATCAGACCATGTGGGGTCATCACAACAGTCTTTTTACATCAACTAATGAACTTACCCATCAGACCATGTGGGGTCATCACAACAGAACCAGACCCTAATCACAGGACAATAAAACAATCCTTATCTAAGAATTGGCCCAATATTTATGGACGTAACTGTTTATCACCCATGGTAATTCTGCTTCATGTCACCTGGCTTATCCATGTTTTTTTTCCCCTCTCCCTTTTTTTTTTTTTTTTCTATACTATGTTGTGCATAAATATGTGATTCTTCAGAATTTGTTTTAGTCTTTGCCTGATGAAGAGACGTATGTAGTCTCGAAAGCTTGCAATTTGTTACCATCTTTTCAGTTAGCCATTATAAGGTATCAACCACTGAGGACTCTCAATTCTAAATATTTTTCTACAATTGAGGTGGTTTTTCCGTATCATCAAATATAACGATTAACTTTTTCATATGGAAACAAACATAAAGGTGTCACCCTATGAACAAAATACATTTTAATTAATAGATCTTAGAATAAAATATTGGAATAATATCATATGTAAGTGCAGTATAAAGACTATGACCCAATGACCTAATTTAAATATGTAATAACAAAGGATAAAAAATCTCCAATAATACAGAAAATAAGTAGTGATGCAAAGAAAAGTTCCCCAAAATACAGTATAATACCCCACAGTGAATTCCCCCACAGTACCCTCTAAACGCATGGTATGATGACCCTATTGTACCTTCCCCCTTTAATCCCCCTGACAAAGAATGTTCACAAAGTATGGTTCTCCAACTGTAATCTCCACACAGTCCTCCATAATAGGCCCCACATAGTCCTCAATACAGTACAAAGGGGCCTTACATTGCCTTCCATACAGTATAATGGCCACACATAGGGCTCAATGCAGTATAATAGCCTTCCACACAGTATAATGGCCTTTACACAGTACTTCATACAGTATAATGCACACCACATAGTGCTCCATACAGTATAATGGTCCCACATAGTCACCCATACAGTATACTGGGCCCCACATAGTGCTCCATATAGAATAATGGGCCCTACATAGTGCTCCATATAGTATAATGGCCCCACATAGTGCACCATACAGTATAATGGGCCCCACATAGTGCTCCATACAGTATAATGGCCCCACATAGTGCTCCATACAGTATAATGGGCCCCACATAGTGCTCCATACAGTATAATGGCCCCACGTAGTGCTCCATAAAGTATAATGACCCCACATAATATTCCATACAGTATAATGGGCTCCACATAGTGCTGCATAAAGTATAATAGCCCCCATAGTGCTCCAAGCAATATAATGGCCCCACATAGTGCTCCATACAGTATAATGCACACCACATAGTGCTCCATACAGTATAATGGCGCCACATGGTGCTCTGCATAGTATAAAGGCCCCAAATAGTGCTCTATACAGTATAATGGCCCGACATAGTCACCCATACAGTATAATGGGCCCCACATAGTGCTCCATACAGTATAATGGCCCCACATAGTCACCCATACAGTATAATGGGCCCCACATAGTGCTCCGTACAGTATAATGGCCCCACAGTCACCCATAAAGTATAATGGGCACCACATAGTGCTCCATACAGAATAATGGCCCCACATAGTTCTCAATACAGTATAATGGCCCCACATAGTGCTTCATAAAGAATAATGGGCCCCACATAGTGCTCCATACAGTATAATGGCCCCACACAGTGCTCCATACAGTATAATGGCCCCACGTAGTGCTCCATAAAGTATAATGACCCCCTCATAATATTCCATACAGTATAATGGGCTCCACATAGTGTTGCATAAAGTATAATAGCCCCCATAGTGCTCCAAGCAATATAATGGCCCCACATAGAGCTCCATATAGTATAATGCACACCACATAGTGCTCCATACAGTATAATGGTGCCACATGGTGCTCTACATAGTATAAAGGCCCCACATAGTGCTCCATACAGTATAATAGGCCCCACATTAAAATAGAAATACTCACCTCTGCCCAAATATATTAGGGGGACCTACCTAGCCAAATATGATCACCCTGTGGGCCAGATTTGGCCTGAGGGCCAGAGTTTGACATATGTGCCCTAGTGGTGGATGCCCGACATACATTGCCTTACAATGCAGTCAGGTGCAGGGTCACTCAAGGATGCTGAACGTTGGGATCATTCTGCACTATTGGGTGCCAGACCTCAGGATATTTAACCCTTGACGTCCATCCCTTTAAATATTCCAACCAGTCCCTAAAAATAGTTCTTGAAGTAGAGCAGCACAGCCTCATATTTGTGTCCCTGTGGTCAGAGCTGAGTGAATACTTCCTCTGTAGCCCGTGTTTACCCTCTATGACTCTATATATACACATACACTCCATCCATCAGCTGTATACTGTGCTCTGTGGTCTAACATTTCTAGATCTCAATGTTTTGCTTTCCTGAAGAAGAAAAACTATTTTTGTTAATGCAATTACAACTAAATGCAGAATATAAATTATTACTAAGGTTTATTTTTAATACTTAAAGGAACACCACTAAACTAGACCGCCATTGGGCCATATATCTTAATGGTCTTTTTCCTTTACTTACTACAACCAGCTTTCTCTTCCTTTTCTAGTGAGTCACATTAAATGTACAAGTCCGCTCTGGACGGTGATCAAAATGATCGTTTGATCGCTGCAGCTGAAACCTGTAGCTAAAAGCAGTTGCACAGTTTTTACTCAGCGGCCACTACAGGAGGACTGTGGTATTGCACTGTGTCCATTCAAATGAATGGAGAACTATTGTCACGGGTGTGTCAGATGCTACAGACAGTTGCTCTGCATACGGCTGCAGAAGGTCTCTGCGTTTGACATTGCAGACGCCGTCTTAATCCTTCTGACTTTTGGACCCAGTGGCAACCTCCCTCCGGCTCTAATTGACACACCGGGACCTAGGTGTTTATAGACTCCCAGTCTGCTTCAGGGAGTCACCATTGATGTTCACATTTTCCCTTGTGAAGTCTTGGAGCTATAGCAGTCAGCTTACTTCCACTCTGGTGCTGTTGGAGGACGTTTGGTGTTACCTCACTGAGTCTGATCAAGCTAAGTTGCTTCCCCCTTGTTTGTCTCCCTTCTTCTCTTTCGTGTACAGTTGGGTCTGACCAGTGCTCATCCCCCTAGCTCTAGGGATATACAGGGCTTAGGTTCAGGCTCGGCGATTGGTGTGGAACCAATATAGGGACGATAGGGGAGGCAGGGTGCTATGAGATCTACCTAGGGGTCTCCATTCCCCCTTTCCCTAGCATTTGGGCTTAGTTCCCCTCATGTTACACTTAGTCTTCCCACACTGTGCATGACCACTATGTGATACAGGGTCATGCTATGTCCTCCAGGCCAAGGGGCTCTGTGCTCTAATAGAGATAACCCCCATCTATAATGTCCTAATGGGTCATCTTCTTCCTTGCATTGTGAACATCTCCATATTTGTGTTCAGGAAAATAAAGTCTGTACAGTAAAATATTTCAGCCCCTGAACACAATTTTCACCTCTTTCCACCCCATGGCACATAACCGGCAGCAAGGGTGAGAAAAAGTAAAAAAAGAAAGAATTCTTATGCACAAAACCCGTTGTGTCGCCGGCGGCAGAGCTCTGGAATGTGAGCAGAAGGGAGGGGCGGCCGGTATATGACCCAACATGTCACCGACACACGGCGGAGCCCCGTCATGAATGCAGCATGCATGTGCTCTATGATGCAGGAATGTCAGATATGCAGTGTCAGTGACTGCGATCTCACCCCGAGATGTCACCGGAGGAAGAATATCACCCGGAGGAAAAGTCACCCAATACCATCATTAAAGATGACGTCCCTTACTGAGGTCATTCCCATCCTGACACTTATTCAGTTCTGCCTCTGATCAATTGTAAGCAGCTAAGAAATTGCAAATGAGCAGAGATGCAGTGTAAAGCATGGGAAAGAAAAAGAATAATAGTTTGTACATTTATCTCCCGTCATAAAAAACCACAATGACCTGAGTGCAACAAACAGTTCAGATATTCAGGAAGCCTAATAATGCAATGATATTTCCTACTCCAGAGCAGGCATTGGACGCGGAATCTGCCTTTATTGCTGACCAACATGAACCACCGCATGCTTGAAGCGTTTCACCAATTTGTTTAAGACTCCGGTCCATTTCAATCAAACAAGGAAGCAACTATGCAAATAGTTTCAGTTAAAAATCTCCTACCGTTTTGTGTCTACAGCTCCAATGCAGAGCTATGGGTCACCATGGTAACAGACTACAAAAAAAGTGTGTAGCCTGATCCCTTATTCTTGCCAGTGGACAGACAGAAGGAAGTGTGACTGCAGAATCCGATGACAAAGGGTTTATCAGTAGTCTGTAACCATGGTGACACATAGGTGAGAGTGGTAGCTGTATACACTAAACGACAGCTGATTTTTAAAAAAGAATTAATTGCAAAGTTGCTTAATGTTTGATTTCCGTTATGGATCTGAGGATTTATTGGGGATGTGACGCTTCTTCTTTGGTGGGAGGCCCTGAAGCTGTCGGTAGGGCTGTGCTGCCATTTTTTCAGACTCTTTAAAGGATTTTCCTGAGTCCTTGGCCACGAGGGATGAAGTGGGGACGTGAGGCAATCTGTACAGAAGCATAAACATGGCTAATTCCGGGAATCAGCGCTTTCCAAACACCGCCATCCTCCATCCGCCGATAATCGTGTTTAAGGGGCAAATATCATCAGGAAGAGTAATGATGTCACACAAAGGAGTCTTTGTATTTTTAGAGGAAGCTGGGGGGGGGGGCGACAAATAAAATATTTGTCAGAACTATATGTGGTTCATGAGTCTCAGGGTGGAAAATACTGACGTAAAGATTGAAAAATAAAAAAAAAACAAAAAAAACCCCATGAAGTCTATGGCCTTATATGTTAGCGCACTTCACCACCTAGTGGCAGACAGCTGACACTGCGCCGCAGACACCGCTCTTTCCTTCTGTATCACCAATTTGTATATTTTTTCCCATAGAGCATTGCCTCAATGAAAGCAAGAGCAAATCTCAGGGAAAGCGATGAATTCATTCCTAATATTTGACTCTCTGGTTATTGGAAAACTACGACATTGTGCAGCCTGGGAGTTGTAGTTTCCCTATAGCTGCAGAGCTGAATCTTGGGGACATTGCCCTATACCTACACCATGAGCAAAACTGACATCATAGACCCAAGAGAGGAAATATTGATGTGACCTGTCGGAGTTTGCTGCTGCTGTGACTCGGAGGCTTGGGATACAGGATAGTGGGGGGATAGAGATGGCCGGGGGTCCGGATGGAGAGTATGTATGGGAGATGGGCTCAAGGATATTCAGTCTTCTCAGTACTGGAAGGAAAAGACATGAGAGAAGCCGCGTCCAAAAGACCAGACAACGGCGCCCTATTCTGCCTCACACCGGCAGCCGTACACACCAAAAATGATGGACGACAGAGAACAGGTTCACTCTGCCGACATCTGACCCCCATACGCCCAAATCCGGTTTTGTGGGGGGTTTCTGACGTAAACCGTGACGGGACCACTGGACGGGTGTCAGAACACAGTGTAATAGCGCCCTAAGGCTCAAGCAGTGATTGGTGTATCTAATCTCCATCACCCCTCTATCTCTTGGTATCTGTTGGGTCATCGGCGTATAGTTTTCCTGAGAACTCAAGAAAAGTATCACTGATGATGGAAGCTGGAATGTGATAGCAGCCGATCCTGCAGCTCCTTGTACAGTATATACAGTTGTGCTCAAAAGTTTACACACCCTGGCAGAATTTTTGCTTTCTTGCCCTTTTTTCAGAGAATATAAATAACACCCCAAGCAATAATCATTTGATACTTAAGATTGACCAATTGTACCATACTGAGGAACTGACAGCGCTTTCTACCCATAATCTTTCCTCCTTTTCCTTGGGTAGCTTATAGGAACTCCATTAAGTTCATCATATCCCTTTGTGTGCCAGACCCCGCACCTGGATCTTAGACATTATTGATCTTCCAACGGACCTTTTTCCAACTCTTTCCCCTCCTTCCAATCCCCCCCCCCAAGTTATAATTACCCCCCAAGTTATAATTACCCCCCATGTTTCTTGTTTCTAGTTGCTCACTTAACTCACCATTGGTGATTTATGATTTCTTTTTACTTGCAGTTATTTAACTCTGCACGTTTGTGTGAAAATAGTAACCAAGAATCTTAAATTTTCTGTATTAATGATGCAATGATTGATGCGTTTTTATAATTTTTTGTGAATTGTCTGATGACCTCTACACATCTGAGGTTTCTTGAGATAGTTTTGATTATTGTATGATTTGTTGTATCTTTCACGTTTACCCTACACTTAATTAATACGCTGTTGTTATTTAACTTTGGATTCTTAATAAACAAAACATTGAAAACGAAATGAATGATAACACCAAAACTTTTTCTCCACTCATGGTTAGTGGTTGGGTGAAGCCATTTATTGTCAGACTCCAGGTTGTCATTATGATTTAAAAAGAGAAAACACAGTAGTTTGACAATAAATGGCTTCACCCAACCACTAACCATGAGTGGAGAAAAAGTTTTGGTGTTATCATTCATATTCTCTGAAAAAAGGCCAAGAAAGCAAAAATTCTGCCAGGGTATGTAAACTTTTGAGAACAATCTGTACATTTATATACATTCTCCCTCTGTGATGGCGCCTCCTGCGATGGCCATGGTGCGGATATAGGGGCGCAGAGGTAGCATTGGCGGCCAAGCCCTGGGGTTTGAAGGAGCCCAAAGACCAAACCTCATAAATGGCCCGAATCGATTGGGACTGTCCTGAGTTTGGGCAGTTGTCCCTCGAGGTTGGGATTTGTCTTCAGGGCACAGATACAGCTGATTACACTATGTAAATCCAACCAAATAGTAAGTCAGACCGCACCCAATACCGACTTTGTCTTCATGGACATCAGAGCGCACGTCCACACCAGGGGGTCCTCCTGGTCATAGTCCACAGTAAATATAAAAGCAAAGGACAGCGCCACATCCGGGAGTGTCAGGCAATAACACACTTTATTCTGCCTCCTGCGGCAACGTTTCGGTCCGAGGACCTTTGTCAAGCTTGTGGCGCTGTCCTTTGCTTTTATATTTACTACAGCTGATTACACTGACGGGGTCCACTGGGGGCATCAACTCTCCTGTTACATTGTATCTTGTTCTCCTTCTCAGGCTTCGGTACTAGATATAAAGTTCTTTCTTCTTTACATCCGTACTTGTCTTTGATCCGGATGATTTTGCTCATTCTTTTCTCATTTTTCTTTCTCATCACTGTGCTCCGATCAGGGTCATTTCTGGGATAATTCAAGTCAATAAAAAATAATATTAGGATCAGATGGTTAAATATTCCTGCAAGGAAGAAGAGTTCCTGGAAAGCTTAACAAGATCAAGATGGAAAAAATCAAAAGGCATCATCAGCTTAAGAGCCGAGGACACCGTGTACTGCACTGATGAGGGCAAAGGAGGCAGGAACAATTATATAAATGCCGAAATCATAGACTCTATCTGCAATACACACCAACGGATGGGAATGTATAAAGAGCCATACAAGCAGAAACGTACGTATCTATTTGATTTGAGAATTTGTGATAGAATCTTACGTATCTTGTCGCTCACTCTCTACTTACCACTAGAGGGCAGTGGAGAATTACAGCAGCTCCAAGACTATGAGACTGTGTAATTGTGGCTGCACCAGTGATCACCCGCCCAATAATAGGGTGATCTGGTCTCATATGTTGTGCCCCCCACCAAAAAAAGAAAAGTGCATTCTTAATTTTTGATCTTTCATGACTTAGGATAGTCAGTAAATCCACACTTTTCCGTGATAGATTTTTTTCAATTCATTATTGTCAACTTTTTGCAAGTTTGCAATATTTTATTGTTTCCACCTTTGCATTTACGCCTTTTGTTATAAGTCTATATTATGTATTTGTCTCTTCTTCTATCGTTTGTCTCTGTGAGTGGGGTTCAGGGTTTCCAGATATTATTTCCTGATTCGTCATTTACAAATCTTCAAAAAGTCAGGAAATTTGTTGCAAATGTTGTCCAGTCCTTCCCCGGAGTGATTCTATGTCAAATCAGATTTTTTTGGACGCAATTTTTCCAGCCTTTCACAAAACGTGTAACTGTGTTTGCGACTTTTTAGGGCAAAAAAGTTAAAGACAGAAAAAAGTAAGACCATTTTTATAGTTTGCGCAAAATTCACGATCCATATATGCCATCTTGATGAATTTGGCACAAAAAAATATCAGTGAATGCCACAAGACAATAAAAAGTGACTTAAAATATGATTACTCAGGAAATGGAGTGAATAAGTAGTATTGCAGCTTCCTCCAGTAGGTGGCAGCATGGAGCCGGCCTTCTGGTTTACATAGCCTTTCCCTAGATTGCTTGTCCTATAAGGGTATGTCTCCACGTTACGGATAGGCGGCGGTATCGCCGCAGCGGCGAAGCCGCTCGGCGCTAAGCCCCGCCCCCTTTCTGGGACGCGATCATGCCGGATGTGTTAACTCTTCACATCCGGGATGATCGCGCTCTCCCATAGGGCCCTGTGATATGCCTTGCGGGGACGCTGCGTCCCCGCAAAGTGTACGGACATGCTGCGATCTGAAAAGACGCGCAGCATGTCCGGAGTCGCAGGGCCGCCGCGTGCGGGTTTCCACGCATAGTGGAGACGGGATTTCATCAAATCCCCTCCACTATGCTGGAACATCTGGACGCTGCTTGTTTGACGCTGCAGCTCTGCGCAGCGTCAAACAAGCAGCGTTTCCTGAACGTGGAAACATACCCTTAGTCTCTTGTGACTAAAGTCACAATGACTAATAAGGCGGCACGACCGTTGAAACGCGTTTGATTTTAATGCACTTTAAGCCTGTGACTGTCATTGGTATGAATCACCCGTTTTTGTGTCTATGGATATGAAGATGGACTTTGGATGTATGTGCTTTTAACGAAAATGGAATAAAAGGTATTTTTTATGGACATCACCCACGCTGGACTTCTGCTTTTCCAGTATTATATTAGTTATATGTTTGTACATAGGGGCAGTATTACAGTAGTTATATTCTTGTACATAGGGGCAGTATTATAGCAGTCATATTCTTGTACATAGGGGCAGTATTATAGCAGTCATATTCTTGTACATAGGAGCAGTATTATAGTAGTTATATTCTTGTACATAGGAGCAGTATTATAGTAGTTATATTCTTGTACATAGGAGCAGTATTATAGTGGTTATATTCTTGTACATAGGGGCAGTATTATAGCAGTCATATTCTTGTACATAGGGGCAGTATTATAGTAGTTATATTCTTGTACATAGAGGCAATATTATAGTAGTTATATTCTTGTACATAGGGGCAGTATTATAGTAGTTATATTCTTGTACATAGGAGCAGTATTATAGTAGTTATATTCTTGTACATAGGAGCAGTATTATAGTAGTTATATTCTTGTCTATGAAATTATTCCATTGACTGGAGTTGCCCTTTAAGCTTTCAGTATTTTTTGTAGCATCTATCCTTGATTACTTGGTGGTAAACATACAGCTGTTTGACTGCTGCAGCGGCAATAATGGCTATGGATCAGTCTTTGTGTCTGAGCTGTGCAGGCACCTGTGTGTGGGAGGGAGATTTAATCTAAATTATCAACTTACTGATGTTCTCTCCATTGTTCCTGCTCAAATTTTCCTTATGCTATAATCTCATAAAGACATGTTTACACAGCCGAACGGAACATGCGTTCAATAGATACGTATACATTTATATATATACTAGGGTAATTACCAGTCATTAACGTGACAGCCAGTGTCAGCAGCTCACAGCTCTCTCCTGTTAAAGTCAGGGTGGTTTTGTTTTCTTCAGCTTACATTACTCATCAAGATCTTCATACATTACACACAATCATGTCCTCCACATCCAGCCAAAATCCATCAAACCTTATAAGAACACACTCAGATGAGGGCTTCAGGTTGCCCACCAATACTGCCCCTATGTACAAGAATATAACTACTATAATACTGCTCCTATGTACAGGAATATAACTACTATAATACTGCTCCTCTGTACAAGAATATAACTACTATAATACTGTCCCTATGTACAAGAATATAACTACTATAATACTGCCCCTATGTACAAGAATATATCTACTATAATACTGCCCCTATGTACAAGAATATAACTACTATAATACTGCTCCTATGTACAAGAATATAACTACTATAATACTGCCCCTATGTACAAGAATATAACTACTATAATACTGCTCCTATGTACAAGAATATAACTACTATAATACTGCTCCTATGTACAAGAATATAACTACTATAATACTGTCCCTATGTACAAGAATATAACTTCTATAATACTGCCCCCTATGTACAAGAATATAACTTCTATAATACTGTCCCTATGTACAAGAATATAACTACTATAATACTGCTCCTATGTACAAGAATATAACTACTATAATACTGCTCCTATGTACAAGAATATAACTACTATAATACTGTCCCTATGTACAAGAATATAACTTCTATAATACTGCCCCCTATGTACATGAATATAACTACTATAATACTGTCCCTATATACAAGAATATAACTACTATAATACTGCCCCTGTGTACAAGAATATAACTACTATAATAATGCCCGTGTACAAGAATATAACTACTATAATACTGCCCCCTATGTACAAGAATATAACTACTATAATACTGCCCCTGTGTACAAGAATATAACTACTATAATACTGCCCCCTATGTACAAGAATATAACTACTATAATACTGCTCCTATGTACAAGAATATAACTACTATAATACTGCCCCCTATGTACAAGAATATAACTACTATAATACTGCCCCTATGTACAAGAATGTAACTACTATAATACTGCTCCTATGTACAAGAATATAACTACTATAATACTGCCCCCTATGTACAAGAATATAACTATAATACTGCCCCCTATGTACAAGAATATAACTACTATAATACTGCTCCTATGTACAAGAATATAACTACTATAATACTGCCCCTTATGTACAAGAATATAACTACTATAATACTGCCCCTTATGTACAATATAACTACTATAATACTGCCCCCTATGTACAAGAATATAACTATAATACTGCCCCCTATGTACAAGAATATAACTACTATAATACTGCTCCTATGTACAAGAATATAACTACTATAATACTGCCCCTATGTACAAGAATATAACTACTATAATACTGCCCCTATGTACAAGAATATAACTACTATAATACTGCCTCTATGTACAAGAATATAACTACTATAATACTGCTCCTATGTACAAGAATATAACTACTATAATACTGCTCCTATGTACAAGAATATAACTACTATAATACTGCCCCCTATGTACAAGAATATAACTATAATACTGCCCCCTATGTACAAGAATATAACTACTATAATACTGCTCCTATGTACAAGAATATAACTACTATAATACTGCCCCTTATGTACAAGAATATAACTACTATAATACTGCCCCTTATGTACAATATAACTACTATAATACTGCTCCTATGTACAAGAATATAACTACTATAATACTGCCCCCTATGTACAAGAATATAACTATAATACTGCCCCCTATGTACAAGAATATAACTACTATAATACTGCCCCTATGTATAAGAATATAACTACTATAATACTGCTCCTATGTACAAGAATATAACTACTATAATACTGCCCCTTATGTACAAGAATATAACTACTATAATACTGCCCCTTATGTACAAGAATATAACTACTATAATACTGCTCCTATGTACAAGAATATAACTACTATAATACTGCCCCTATGTACAAGAATATAACTACTATAATACTGCTCCTATGTACAGGAATATAACTACTATAATACTGCCCCTATGTACAAGAATATAACTACTATAATACTGCCCCTATGTACAAGAATATAACTACTATAATACTGCCTCTATGTACAAGAATATAACTACTATAATACTGCTCCTATGTACAAGAATATAACTACTATAATACTGCTCCTATGTACAAGAATATAACTACTATAATACTGCCCCTATGTACAAGAATATAACTACTATAATACTGCCCCTATGTACAAGAATATAACTACTATAATACTGCTCCTATGTACAAGAATATAACTACTATAATACTGCCCCCTATGTACATTGGACCTTTAGTCTCATGATTGCGGCTTACATAATCTGTACTTTATTACGAGCCATTGAGTTTTCCTTCTCACTTGTCATTAATAGTCAATTTCCTTTGGGTGCAATAAATTAATCTTCATCTGATTTGACCATGAACCTGAACATCTAGACTCAGAGGATTACACATAACGGTACGATTGTATAAATGCTGCACTGCCATTATGTAGTAATGCTGCTACTTTTCGTCCCCAGGATCATTGCTGATCGCTATGCTCTGTGCATTAATGTAGAGGGTGTGTATACTTTTGCAAGCACTTTTTCACATTTCTCATCACCTAAAATAAAGCAGATTTTACAATCAGTCTTCTAAACCTCCTGTCGTTTTGTGTACCCAGCTCTTATGCAGAAATTAAGGCAAATAATCTGTGCCTGCAGGAACGGAACTCTTTACTACCTCCCACTAGATTTTTTTCTGACATATGCACTTTTAGGTTTGGTTCACACTTTTCCATTGACCCTTTATCTTCCTGGACCCAGATGATCTGTTGAGCAAACATTGGCAGGAGACTGAACTCCGGGGGCCGCAGCTCTGCTACATCACCGCTGTAGTGCGAGGCTCACACCGCACATCCGCTCCGGTATCAGTAATGTCACACGATACATCACGGTTACAGACATCTTAAAAATGGCTTACTCGGGGCGGTTTAGTGGTCACATGACTAGCGGTGACCCCGCCTGGAGGAGTGAATGGTGCCGACGACGTCCCGTCTGCACAGCTGCCCTATTCCCGGTACGGAGGTGAGAACCCCTCTAGGTCATCAGAGGGGGGTGGTCTTCTTAACCCCTCTTCATATGCCTTAAGAGGGTGTACAGATCCCATACAAGGAATCCCCATATTCGAGGGTCCTGGCAGGACGTCACTAGGAGGTGGATGCAGACCCAGCCCGTACCCCATTATCCCCTCTGATGGGTCCTGCGGCCTCTTAGGTCACGTTAATCTGCCCTGGGACCAGGTACAGGGGTATTCGGATACATGTCACACTGGGTTTATGCAATTCCAGATTGCACAGATGCATTTATCCCCAGAATAGGAAAGGCAGGACCCCCAGAGTGACCCCAGAAGGAGACGGACACCTGATGTTGCATCTCTCCGTTTAATGGATCATCATTGTGAGAAATACATGACCGAAAATATATGCATCAAATACAGAGAAAAGACGAGGAGGCTGGGGGCCGAGAGCGCCCCCGGCAGAAAAAAAAAAAAAGAAATATGAGGACGCATAGCCAGATAACAGGGGTCGCCGAAAAGGACAAGGGCCAGAGGCCGCGACCTACACCGTACGTATGTGCATCAGAGCGCCTCTCAGATGCTGCAAACTGCAATTCAAATCCAGCATTTCTCTACAGCTACGGACCTGTACACCCTAAAATTGACCCACCCGAGACCCCAACCCTCCCCCCCTTAAGGCTGCAGCGAATCCCGGGCTTCTGAGACTGTCAGGATCCGGTATGATCAATGCTCTGACTGCATTTCCTATACAGACTCCTGCTGCTCTTACCGAGATTTCCTAATTTTTCTAATTCATGGTTTGCATTTTTTTTCCCCATTTTTGGAGGATTTCTGTTTATTCTCTGGCTGCTGAACTTTCAATCACCAACAAGAAAGAGCTTGAAATGTTCGAAGCAAAGAACATTAGAAAACTGCATAGTGTTTTTTCTTCCTAACGAAACCTCCAATATTCCGGCGTCTGGTGTGCAACGCCCCGGCTATGGCCATAACTCTGCGCAGAAGCTGAACACATCGATGTACAAATAAATAATGGAAATCAGACAGATGCGGAGGTTGTGGGGCTATGGAAACTAATGGGAGCAACGTAGAAGCAAGGAAAAGAGGATATTGGAGCAGAAAGTGGTAACGAGAAAAGAAACTACAGAGACGGGATAATGCCGACGTTGTGAGCCGGACATGTCTGGACATCCGCCGGTGCTCTCCTCTAGGCGAGGTGAGGAGCAGAGGCTTCATATCAAGCACATGGGGTACAAATGCTGATCCAAACAGATCCGGACCTCTCGGAACCCTACTGTTCCACCGTTCACTCCTGAGATTCATCCTTAAGGCGACCGATGTGTTTACACTACAACTCCCAGCGCTGATGACACCAGATAGCAGTAGCGCCAACATCGACCCGACCACAGGAGGCTCAAAGGGACGGTTAACAGCAAGGCTTAACCTCAGCAACCCTTCTGGGAGATGTCGCCTCCGGACGATTTAGTGACCTCCATGGTTGTAAATATCTGGAAAACAAAGCAAAAACATTTTTTAATGGGATTGGCTGCTAAAAATACAAATAATTATATTTTACTGCGATCACACAGGATTGGGACGTTTAGTACCAGGCGGGAAGTAATTGTGATAAGCCGTCCAGCTGGATGATCAGAGCAGATTGCCGGCTTTTACGACGCACAGGTGGTTACGCCTCGGCTGAGGAAATCCAACAGGCGGCCATTTAAAGATGAGCGCCGCCGGCTGAGCTTGGTGTTTTGACAATTTACAGAATATACTTAAAGTTTGGCAAGAACCAAAGAGAAGTCTAATATATGTGTGTGTGTGTGTGTGTGTGTGTGTGTGTGTGTGTGTGTGTGTGTGTGTGTGTGTGTGTGTGTGTGTGTGTGTGTGTGTGTGTGTATATATATATAAAAAAAAAAAAAAGAAAAGAGAGAAAAGAGCTTCTTGCCTTACAGGGCCACACTATCATGAAAAAGTAATGGAAGATCTCTCGTATGATGTGTCGCGCATTAAGGTCGCCATATTAGGCCTATGGATGTGCGAGGTGGGGTCCCTTGTTACAGACCTGTCCCTGGTCTAGGCTCTGCTCCACATCAGGCTTTGCAGATGGCCCGACGTGCTTCCATGTCATGAACTGCCCGGGCCCATTTATGGGTTTCTAAGACTCACATCCGGGTCATGGCATTAAATCTGAGACTAGACTTGCAGTTTGTGTGTGCCCAGCAGCCTGGCTGTGAGATGCAGGACGTCTCCAGTAGACCAGCGGCTTCCAGTGCCTCTACCTACTTGTCTGCAGCTTCTAGTGACTCTGACATCTACCTGTCCCAGGGTCTTCTGGACCTCTTCTCTGTGGCCACCTGCGGTTTTCAGGTTTTCTTGCTGGCTGCGTGTAGCTTCCAATTTTCCCATTACACCAGAATGTTATCTGCTACCTGCCTGCGGTTTCCTTCGCTCCACCTGCTTGCCTGCGGTTTCCTGCGTTCCACCTGTCTACCTACAGTTTCCAGTCCCTCTACTCTACAACCTGCTGCACCGACACCCATATGGCCATTTGGACCTTGGGCTTTGATAATCCACCTCACCTAGTGAGCCCCTTAAATTTATCTTAGCACCTTCTACCAGCTGTGTCATATAGCAGGGACCAAGTACCAGTTTCTATCCTGGAGGACTCCTCGTTACATGGCTGCCCCATTCACATGAATAGACACCGTGTAATACCACTTTACCCCTGTGGTGGAAACTGCAGGCTGGGGACCCACAGCAATCTGTCCGCAAGCCGATATGAAGACTACTTTTTTCTAGGGAAGTAATAGGTGCCATGTGGAGGTTTATCATTAATATGGACATACTGGAGCCCCGCAATACAAGTTACGTGCATGAGGCACGGCAGGACCTTGGCCCCCGTGTGCCTGCCCTGAATATACTCACTTCTGCACACGTTGGGTGGATGCCGATGGTCTCATCCAGCTTTTCTTTGGTTAGACCACACTTCATTGCTGCGGCAAATCCCTGAGTGATCTCTCCAGCATTTGGCCCCAAAACATGGAACCCAATGACTCGGTCCTGAAAGAGTAAAACAAAATAAGTGATTTATAGGAAATACATCAAGACATATTTAATCATGTTGGAGACCACAGTGGAGAGGCCAAGATTTAGTGAATCCAAGGCAATATCACCTTCCTGCAGATGGAAGTATAGTACATTAATGCATGGCACGGACGCAGGAGCCGGAACCATCAGCAGCGGTGACGGCACCAACATCCAGCAGAGCCCGGCGGTAATGAATGGGATAAGAATTTCATCTAATCCGGGCGATTTAAAAGAAACGTCCAAGCAGAGATCAGTCAGTGCTTTTGGGCTCAGGAAGAGAGACATACACAATAATGGCGTAATATCAGCCCCACATGAGCACACACCTTGCACAAGGCCCCCCCCCGCACCTTACACAAGACCCCCGCACCTTACATAAGGCCCCCGCACCTTACGCAAGACCCCCGCACCTTACACAAGCAGGAAACTTCCAACTTACATTGTCACGGTTGCAGATAACTTTGGCGAAACAAGTGTTATTGTCGCGCCCGGGGACGGTCCATTCCAGAGGCCAAAACAGAGTGTGGAAGACCTAGAAAAAGTAGAAGAGATGGTCATGTGGGCTTCAGAGAATAACTTGGAAAATAGAAGAGAAATATCTGCCTGTATAGGACTAAGAAAACATGACGGCACCAGAAGCAGCGCCATCATATCTTTTGTAGTGTCTGGTACTACAGCTCACCTCCATACAATGGGCCTGAGCTGCAATCCCAGACACAACCTGACTTGTAGACATGGGTGGGGACGTCTACAGAAGGGAGCGGCCATGCTTTCCTAGTCCTTTATTGATTTAGATGCCAAGTCACATGCCTGAAAACTGTACAGGATCAAAGAAAAGGTAGGGAAGAAAAACTGGGGGCAAACCTCTAACGTTTCCTCTCCAAAGATTTCAATGGCTTTTTCCTCTGGATATCCACAGCAGCCATACTCCATTGGAGTAAACACAGTTGTTGGGACGTTAATGTAGTCACACTGCAAAGAAAAACAATTTCAGTAAGATTGTGACAAAAATCACAAAGTACCGCACATCTTCCGACAGGTTTAACAAAAAGGGCCAAAAAAAAATCCCATTATCTTCTCATTTACTCGCAAGAATTAGCTCTTCTGCGGTAGTGAAGCCCATGATTGTCAGGCCATGATGGGAGTTGTAGTAGTCACTCATTCTGATCTTTTGAGATCATACCTTCACTTTGGAGCCGCCATAAAGCCTTCGGGCCAGCAGTCGCCCCGCTTGGATCGCCACAGGCGTCAGCTCCAACTTCCCATCCAGGATATCTCCTATGGCGTAGACATAAGGCACGTTGGTCTGCTCCTCGTCATTCACAGGAATCTTACCGTTCCTACAAACAGAGATTAACATATTGAGAATGCAACAGAAGATATAAAAATGGCAGAAGGAAACTCTGCTCTCACCTCTCATTAATCTTCACACCAATCTTCTCCAGACCAATATTTCTAGTGCAAGAATCTCTCCCAACAGCAACCAAGACCTAGAAGAAAAAGGACTTCACGTGAAAATCGGGAACCATATTTGGGAGGTGTCCCATGTGGCGCAGTATACAGAGGGTGCGCCCCCCGCACGGTGCAGTATACAGAGGGTGCGCCCCCCGCACGGTGCAGTATACAGAGGGTGCGCCCCCCGCACGGTGCAGTATACAGAGGGTGCGCCCCCCCGCACGGTGCAGTATACAGAGGGTGCGCCCCCCGCACGGTGCAGTATACAGAGGGTGCGCCCCCCCGCACGGCACAGTATACAGAGGGTGCGCCCCCCCGCACGGCGCAGTATACAGAGGGTGCGCCCTGCAAGGTGCAGTATATAGAGGATCTGTCGGATCTCCTGTGCGGTGTCAATCACTTACTGTATTATACTCGTCTTCGATGACGGTGTCGCTCTCTGTAGACTTTGCGACGACCCTCAGCCTCCCCGGAGTCCCGGCTTCCAGCTGCTCCACCTGTTAGAGATTATTAATGAACCGATTACGGTCCCCCAGTGGCAGAATGACGGCTCCCTCACTCTGTGCGGGGTCAGACGCTGCCACTAATCCCCCTCACTGCTATAAACCAGATAAAGACAGCGCCCCTGCTGGTGACACTGCAGAAGATTTCTTACTGAAGTTGGCACGAATTTCTTGATAAACTTCACCCCGTGGGTCTCCATGTAGGCTCCAGCTCTGTCTGCCATCTCTTGGTCAAAGCCACGTAGAAATATGGAGCGCACCATGACGGTGACATCCAAGCCGATCCCGGCGAGAAATCCGGCACATTCCAAAGCCACGTAGGAAGCTCCAACCACAAGCGTCTTCCCAGGGCAGTAGGACAACGAGAAGAGGTCGTCGCTGTGAAGAAACATATATGATTATACGAGAGCAGTGGCTGCCCTGCGCCGACAATCCAGACAATGGCAGCGATCCCCGAACAAACAATTTAAGACTACGACTCAGCTCTGACCA
This sequence comes from Ranitomeya variabilis, assembly GCF_051348905.1. Classification (NCBI taxonomy): domain Eukaryota; kingdom Metazoa; phylum Chordata; class Amphibia; order Anura; family Dendrobatidae; genus Ranitomeya; species Ranitomeya variabilis. The sequence continues at coordinate 208,951,537 of NC_135239.1, read as the reverse complement.
GGATTATTGATAGATAACATGTTTTATCAAGTGTGGAAGTTGCTGCGGCAATAGAAGGGTTAACGTGCTCACGTCTTTGTATTTATGCGGTGGCGAATATAATGCATTCTGCATGATGGTTTCTGCAAATTAACCAGTAATCCCACTAATGAAATATTGGCGGCGTTATTTGTAGATGCAGAAAGATGCACAAAAAATGGCTTACGAGATCAATGTACAAATCTAGAAGGACTTCCCGGCGGACAGAGACTCAGAGCCAAGGTTGTGTCAGGTCCGGCCCGATAAGGAGCGTGCACAATCCGCGCCGTCCTGGTGACGCAGCTCTGCACATCCCACCTGTCCTATTGAGGAAACCCTGATGGCGTGCTCCTTGGGTGGCATGCTCAGCGAACGCTCTGCCGCGGGACAGCGCGCAGGGAATAAGCTGTTTCAGTAGCGGCACTATTCTCACCGTCTCGCACTTTGCACAACATGGTGGATTTGAAATCAACTTCACGGCAATTTACGATGCAAATGTCAGTCGCAAAAATTGTGCATAAAAGTCGCAGCATTTCTGCTCCGCAGTTGACTTTTAGCTGCTGATTTTATTTACGTGAATTATTAGTTTGTGTCCACAAATCATCTAGAGGGAGATCTGAACTTCATGGACAGATGACGAGCGGGCGAGTGTTTAGAGTCCGTGACGGGCGGTCGGGAAGTATGCCTCACGACTGTACATGATGAAACCCTTTATGAGGAAAGAGTTTATGAAGAAACCCTCTAACAGCCGACACTCTCTTCTTCTGTAACCAGCAGGAATATAAGACGTAACCCCACAAGTGCCAACAAGTCCAGGCACGAAGCGTCATCCGCATGACCGGACTTTACGTGAGGCGTCAACGTTACACCAGGACGGGACAAGTTCTGGCCGCGGGGCAAACAGGTTGTTCAATCATTAGTTGGTCTGACACCATGCACCCCCACACATTGTGCTGCGGCTCAGCTCTCATTCTCTTCAGGGGGAGATGAGCTGCAGAAACTGATAATGGCCACTACACAATGTACGGAGCTGAGCACATTGCAGCTCCAGCAGGTGACACAGCTGATTGCTGGGGGTGCAGAGTGTCAACCCCCCACAGAACTGCTATGGATGACCTACCTGAGGATATGTCCTCAATATCTTAGTGTACAGACCCCATTAAATGGTTGCAGACCACTCTGGCTGGGCAGAGGCTGCAGACAGAGAGTGAATTATCAATGTGAGGAGTGACTGTGCATCCGTGCAGCTCGCTGGGGACATGCACAATGACAGTCAGTCAGGTTCTCTGGATGATAACATATTGTGGTATAAATACCCCTAGGAGAAGGCCGTGCCCTCTATAAACTGGGGACTTGTGTGGTGTCCGGTGCTCCAGCTCATCAAGCAAGTGGTCACCATTCTCCAGCTGCTCCATTAGTATGATCTGTGCTTTGGTTCATTATTATTATGGGTATAGGGTCCCTTTAAATACTAAAGTGAAACCAGATTCTGAAACTGCAAATTAAGGAATTACATAATTTTCCTCCGCATTGTAAAACTGCAAGAATGCAGCAGAGATAAGGATACTGGTGCAATGACCTAGCAAAGTGTTAAAGTGAACCGGTCACCAGGTTTAGCCGATAAGAGATACAGCCATCACCTTTCAGGGTTGATATACAGCATTCTTTAAGCAGAAGAAAAATAACTTATAATTGCCTGCGGGGCGGTCCGGTCCGATGGGTGTTGTTGGTCTTGGTCCGGCGGCTTCCATATTCTTACGATCCGCGCCCTCCTTCTTGCTTTGTGTGGATGACGCATCCCTTCGTCATCCACACAGGCTCCCCGGCATCGCGCAGGCGTACTTCTCTGTCCTGTTGAGGGGAGATCAAACTACTGCAGTGTGCAGGGGCCGGGGCTTTGACCTTTCCCAGCACCTGCGCACTGCAATGCAATGCAATGCTCTGCCCTCAACAGGACAGAGAAGTACAACTGCACAGGAGCGCGATGCCGGGGAGACGCGTCATCCACACGAAGCAAGCAGGAGGGCGGCATCACAAGAAGGGAAGCGCCAGACCAAGAGGAGCAACACTCATCAGACCGGACCGCCCCACACGTGAGTATAATAAAGTTATTTTTCTTGTCTTGCACTTCGGGTTGGGGGCAGATATACAGCATTATAGAATGCTGTATATCAGCCCTGGAACTGATGACAGGTTCCCTTTAAACAGGCGGGTCTGCGGTAATAGGAGCGAAGCAAGGAGGAAATGCGGGGCGAAGGGCTCACCTGGTGATGCAGAATTCCTTATCTCCCGGGATATCCAGATATCGGGGTCGCTCCCCTGTGGCAATAACAAACTTCTCTGCTGTGAAGAAGCTCTCCTTCCCACGTTTATTAGTCGCCTAACAATCCCCAAAAGAAAAGCAGAAATTATCATATTAACATTACGCAGAGAATGAATAGAAAGTGTACCGAGCCGAGAGGGGAGGCGGGACCCCACAACAGCCAAAATGTAGAGACAATAGGGACTTTGAAAAGTTTACTCCATTTATTAGAAGTGTAAAGCAAGACTATGGCGTCAAGTCTCGCTCACATCAGGGTGGGGGGCCGTTAACAAGCAGCAGCTCTTGCAGACTTAAGGACGGCCATATAATGCAGGAGACGCCATTTATCTTAAAGAGGTTTTTGCAACATGATAAATGGTTATAATTTCAGTGCTTGTAACAAAAAGCTTAATAAACTATTAATGGTTAACTATTTCGGTTAATTAACTTGGAATTATAATTGTATTCTTTACTTTTCGTTCTCTAGGTTACCGGCCACTGCTGCAGTCCTTCAGAGGTGGCCAGTTTCCCAAGCGAGGAACATGAGCTTACAGGCTCTTTGCTTAAGAGCTCGCAGGCGCTCCTCTGAGGATGGTGGGATCTGGCCAGCCTCAGTGCCCCGGCCAGCCCCCCCCCAAACTGCAGAGCCAAAACCACTACTACCATCACCAGCTGACCTCTACTGCTAGTCCAGGGGTTCTGCAGCAGCTGCAGCGCTGGGTTTGCACTAGAACATGCTTTTTTTACCTTTATCTTATGTGGCTCCACAAACTCCCCGAAGGCGTTCTCATAGCGGACGTTCTTGTCCCTCAGAGCCACTCGATAACCCCAGTTCAGAGAGCCGATGTAGTTCTGGATATTCTCCCGCATCGTCTCCCAGTTGTGTTTCACTGTGATGGAAACATTGAAGTTACCAGTGCGAGGACTTGACAGTCTACGTAGGACACCCCACTGCCACCCTCTTACCTTGCTCCTCATATTCCCAGCCAAATTTCCTCGAGTCCTTTAGCGCTTGTCCCAGGAGAGCCGCCTGGTGCATCAACTTTTTGGGAATGCACCCAACATTGACACAAGTGCCGCCCAACCCTGCACAGAAGAAACCACCAATCACCCATGAAAACTGTGAAAGGCCTGAAGGTCACAACAAGCGACAGACACTCGTGTCCTAAAGCTGCAACTAATCAAAGTTATCAGTCAATCCCAGGAGTCCTCAACAAAGGACTGAGCCAGAAACTGCAGAATCATGGTCGGCAAACATACACCGCTCCCATGTACAGATCAATAGGTAATGAGGCATAAAGGGGATTTTTCTAGGTGCTGGGTCACAATAACATCACTTGGACAGCACTTCATCACCACTGCAGCCAATCACTGAGCTCAGCGGCTGTAGTGATGTAGCGGCAAATCCGTCAAGCTAAGTGATTGTTTGCAGTGGTCATGTGAAATGTCACCGCTGCAGCCGAAAGATCATGAACCCAGTGACAGTGGGGAGCCGGCACTGGACTAGCGGAGGGTAGGTGCTCAGCATTGGGGGATCACTTTCCTTAAGGTGGAAAAACCTTTGTACTTAGGGTCACAGTCTTATGTAAATGATGCTTAAAGTTTCCCAACTTTCTGATTTAAATGTGTCATTTAATGCTTCACAGTTTAAGATCTCTGCTTTCTGTTAGCGTATGAGAACATAGTTTCACAAGGAAAACGTTTCTATTAAAATAACCTGTGACCATACGTTCACATTCCGCATGTTGACGTAATAAAGGGGTCTCCTACATGGGCCTTTCTCTGGCTTAATACAGAGAGCTGCTATAAGAGGGAGACTCCAGTTCTAGCTGACTTATCTGAATTGCCCCCATGTTATAACATATTCCTTGGAGCAAATGCACAGAAAATGCTCGCTTGTCTATGGCTTCCCGTCATCTTTGCCAGGGGTGCAGGAATCGTGACATGGGGCGATTGCACCGGGCAGTATCTCTAATGACATAGTGACGCCCAACCCTGCACCTGGACCTGTTCACACAAGGACATGCAACATCAGCACTAGTCTTACCCACACGATACAGTGCACCAAACTGCAGCTGTGCAAGAACAAAGTCACCCTGCTTCTGAAACTTTTGATTGACAACAAGCAAAAATCTTGATCTTAGCAGGAAGCACAGTACTTACCCCAAGCAGCGCCCAGAGGTGTAGGAACAACAAAATCAAGCACCATCACTTTCTTTCCCAAAGATGAAGCTTCCTATAAAGAGAAAAACACAATTTATTGCAATCATTCACAGCAGGAGGCGCTCTGACAATGCAGGGAAGGCCCGCTACTTGACTGAAGGGGTCTTTTAGCCTCTGGTAAGATACTACGTCCAGGGGGGGAAGGAACGATCCTGGTCACACACGGACAATCAATATGGCTGCATGCGAACCTGATCACTGGACGATCGTGTTACTGACCTCGGGGTGCACATTCTCGGTGTCAGTCATTAGGAGGCTGTGAAAGGGATCTGGCACCAGAGGGATCTCCATAATTCAGGACCGCTGACTAGTGAAACCCTAATATGTCGCACTCACGGCATGGCGGGGCAGAGAAGCAGCGCGGCCGCATACGAGACGTCACAGCCCTAACCTCACTCCGCTGCACCATGTCATGTTCCTGCAAATGTGGAGAAAATCCCTGCAGGAATCCCATTACGTGTTCCCGCATCTCCGCAATCACACGCACATGGCGGCAGTGCCACAAACAGTGTAACATCACACGGGCAGAGTGCGGGAAGTCTATAAGGAGATCTCCGGCACAAATCACTTTCACTATAAGAGGCTCTTAAGATGTTGCGGCTGCAGGATGCGCAGATGATCGGCAGGGAAGGACGTCCTGTGTCATCTGCTGACCGTGCACACATGACGACACGCACAGGACAAACCCTATAATTATCTGATGTGTCAGCGCTTTACTGCTTCTAGTTGTACTTCCAGAATGACCAGGAGCATAAAAAGCGCAGACAGCATCCAGCGCCACCGGTCCAGATGTCGGCCCAGTCTTCACGTACTCGTGGCCGCAGGTGACTGCTACAGCCACTATAATAAAGCCTGGGGTGAGGGGGATGGGGTCACTGGTGCCAGTAAAGTGTTAAATGAACAGATAACTACAGAGATATAACGCAAACCCTGAAAGGGTTAACACCAATAACTGCTGGAGGAAGGAAGCCGAGGTGACGATACCTTGGAGCAGGCCAGGCCGCCAGAGCCGCCGCCGATGACGATCAGGTCATAATCATAGGTGACGGCGTCGTTATCCAGCAGCTTCTGCAGAGTCCCGTCCTTGTGAGCCTGAAAACCAGAAAGCACCGACCATCAGGGTAGTCTGACTATGGAGACACATAAGCCTGCCTAGGAGCTGTATACACAAAACAGAACATGTTTCTCTTGCACTTGTCATTGTTCGCAGCCGCACGGATGTTTATATAGAGCCACTGACCTGCAGAGTTTTATCGCAGCCGCCAACGTGAGTCTTATATACAAAGACGCTGGGGACGGTCTTCTGTCCGGTCATTTCATACAGCAGGTCCTGGATACTGCTGCCGTCATCTAGAACGTGAGAATAAACCGCAGTCAGTGGCGAGATCATCTATATATCCCCACAACCTCGTAGTCATACATGAGGCGGGTGGTCGGGGAGCGGCATTAATATACACCATAAATATGGCGGCTATACGTTGGTGAGGGTAGCACTCTACAGCCCCGGCCTCCTACGCCGCTCATTTTGGGGGTCCAAACAGACCATTATGTCACAGCGCGTCCTATATACTGGTGACCGAGCTGTGCCTGAACCGCGTCAAACATTAACAGCCGCGACCCGAGAATCGCGTGTCATCATCTAATCATTCACTCACCGCAATGATCCAGCTCCAGCGCAAAATATTCCTTCCCCAGAGAAGTGAACAGCTCCTTCACCTGGAGGCGGAAACCAGAGAAAATAATAATAATGACGTCACACAGATATATCATATACAAGATGACTGCAATATGGGGCTATTGCTCTCTGTTATCAGCCATTCCCAGGTGAGGAGAGGAGGACAACGGAGGAACAGGAAACTCCCTTCCCCCGATCACATCTCCAGAAGTGACATTAACATCCAGAGATGATATCACACAGGATAAACATCCGCTGTGCACAGCCTCCATCCTGATCAATCGTTACAATGTATCAGTCTGAATCCTGAACAGAGGATCGTAGAGAGCGGACACCGGCGTATCCCAGCGACTGAGAAGTTCACACCGGTTATTACATCACAGGAACAATAAACTGATAAGAATTTCCTGTCCCTTAATTACATGTGACACAAAAGATACCAGGAAATTAGGATTTCACAAGAGAAGGAAGAAAATCTACAGTATGAGTGCAAATAAACATTACACAACCTATATAGATAGAATCTACAGCATAGAGTCATTGTACATACATCCCTCCGCATATCCAGCATTATCCTCCAGAGCTGCACTCACTATTCTGCTGGTGAAGTCACTGTGTACATACATTACATTACTGATCCTGAGTTACATCCTGTGTTATACCCCAGAGCTGCACTCACTATTCTGCTGGTGCAGTCACTGTGTACATACATTACATTACTGATCCCGAGTTACATCCTGTATTATACCCCAGAGCTGCACTCACTATTCTGCTGGTGCAGTCACTGTGTACATACATTACATTACTGATCCTGAGTTACCTCCTGTATTATATCCCAGAGCTGCACTCACTACTCTGCTGGTGCAATCACTGTGTACATATATTACATTACTGATCCTGAGTTACATCCTGTATTATACTCCAGAGCTGCACTCACTATTCTGCTGGTGCAGTCACTGTGTACATACATTACACTACTGATCCTGAGTTACATCCTGTATTATACTCCAGAGCTGCACTCACTATTCTGCTGGTGCAGTCACTGTGTACATACATTACTGATCCTGAGTTACATCCTGTATTATACCCCAGAGCTACACTCACTATTCTGCTGGTGCAATCACTGTGTACATACATTACTGATACTGAGTTACATCCTGTATTATACTCCAGAGCTGCACTCACGATTCTGCTGGTGCAGTCACTGTGTACGTACATTACAGATCCTGAGTTACCTCCTTTTTTATACTCCAGAGCTGCACTCACTATTCTGTTGGTGCAGTCACTGTGTACATACATTACATTACTGATCCTGAGTTACATCCTGTATTATACCCCAGAGCTGCACTCACTATTCTGCTGGTGCAGTCAATGTGTAAATACATTACATTACTGATCCTGAGTTACATCCTGTATTATACCCCAGAGCTGCACTCACTATTCTGCTGGTGCAGTCAGTGTGTACATACATTACTGATCCTGAGTTACATCTTGTATTATACCCCAGAGCTGCACTCACTATTCTGCTGGTGCAGTCACTGTGTACATACATTACATTACTGATCCTGAGTTACATCCTGTATTATACTCCAGAGCTGCACTCACTATTCTGCTGGTGCAGTCACTGTGTACATACATTACATTACTGATCCTGAGTTACATCCTGTATTATACTCCAGAGCTGCACTCACTATTCTGCTGGTGCAGTCACTGTGTACATACATTACTGATCCTGAGTTACCTCCTGTATTATACCCCAGAGCTGCACTCACCATTCTGCTGGTGCAGTCACTGTGTACATACATTACATTACTGATCCTGAGTTACATCCTGTATTATACCCCAGAGCTGCACTCACTATTCTGCTGGTGCAGTCACTGTGTACATACATTACATTACTGATCCTGAGTTACATCTTGTATTATACCCCAGAGCTGCACTCACTATTCTGCTGGTGCAGTCACTGTGTACATACATTACATTACTGATCCTGAGTTACATTCTGTATTATACTCCAGAGCTGCACTCACTATTCTGCTGGTGCGATCACTGTGTACATACATTACATTACTGATCCTGAGTTACATTCTGTATTATACTCCAGAGCTGCACTCACTATTCTGCTGGTGCAGTCACTGTGTACATACATTACATTACTGATCCTGAGTTACCTCCTGTATTATACTCCAGAGCTGCACTCACTATTCTGCTGGTGCAGTCACTGTGTACATACATTACATTACTGATCCTGAGTTACATTCTGTATTATACTCCAGAGCTGCACTCACTATTCTGCTGGTGCAGTCACTGTGTACATACATTACTGATCCTGAGTTACATCTTGTATTATACCCCAGAGCTGCACTCACTATTCTGCTGGTGCAGTCACTGTGTACATACATTACATTACTGATCCTGAGTTACCTCCTGTATTATACCCCAGAGCTGCACTCACTATTCTGCTGGTGCAGTCACTGTGTACATACATTACATTACTGATCCTGAGTTACATCCTGTATTATACTCCGGAGCTGCACTCACTATTCTGCTGGTGCAGTCACTGTGTACACACATTACATTACTGATCCTGAGTTACATCCTGTATTATACCACAGAGCTGCACTCACTATTCTGCTGGTGCAGTCACTGTGTACATACATTACATTACTGATCCTGAGTTACATCTTGTATTATACCCCAGAGCTGCACTCACTATTCTGCTGGTGCAGTCACTGTGTACATACATTACATTACTGATCCTGAGTTACCTCCTGTATTATACCCCAGAGCTGCACTCACTATTCTGCTGGTGCAGTCACTGTGTACATACATTACATTACTGATCCTGAGTTACATCCTGTATTATACTCCAGAGCTGCACTCACTATTCTGCTGGTGCAGTCACTGTGTACATACATACATTACTGATCCTGAGTTACATCCTGTATTATACCCCAGAGCTGCACTCACTATTCTGCTGGTGCAGTCACTGTGTACATACATACATTACTGATCCTGAGTTACATCCTGTATTATACTCCAGAGCTGCACTCACTATTCTGCTGGTGCAGTCACTGTGTACATACATTACATTACTGATCCTGAGTTACCTCCTGTATTATACCCCAGAGCTGCACTCACTATTCTGCTGGTGCAGTCACTGTGTACATACATTACATTAACTGATCCTGAGTTACATCCGGTATTATACCCCAGAGCTGCACTCACTATTCTGCTGGTGCAGTCACTGTGTACATACATTACTGGTCCTGAGTTACATCCTGTATTATACTCCAGAGCTGCACTCACTATTCTGCTGGTGCAGTCACTGTGTACATACATTACTGATCCTGAGTTACATCTTGTATTATACCCCAGAGCTGCACTCACTATTCTGCTGGTGCAGTCACTGTGTACATACATTACATTACTGATCCTGAGTTACCTCCTGTATTATACCCCAGAGCTGCACTCACTATTCTGCTGGTGCAGTCACTGTGTACATACATTACATTACTGATCCTGAGTTACATCCTGTATTATACTCCGGAGCTGCACTCACTATTCTGCTGGTGCAGTCACTGTGTACACACATTACATTACTGATCCTGAGTTACATCCTGTATTATACCACAGAGCTGCACTCACTATTCTGCTGGTGCAGTCACTGTGTACATACATTACATTACTGATCCTGAGTTACATCTTGTATTATACCCCAGAGCTGCACTCACTATTCTGCTGGTGCAGTCACTGTGTACATACATTACATTACTGATCCTGAGTTACCTCCTGTATTATACCCCAGAGCTGCACTCACTATTCTGCTGGTGCAGTCACTGTGTACATACATTACATTACTGATCCTGAGTTACATCCTGTATTATACTCCAGAGCTGCACTCACTATTCTGCTGGTGCAGTCACTGTGTACATACATACATTACTGATCCTGAGTTACATCCTGTATTATACCCCAGAGCTGCACTCACTATTCTGCTGGTGCAGTCACTGTGTACATACATACATTACTGATCCTGAGTTACATCCTGTATTATACTCCAGAGCTGCACTCACTATTCTGCTGGTGCAGTCACTGTGTACATACATTACATTACTGATCCTGAGTTACCTCCTGTATTATACCCCAGAGCTGCACTCACTATTCTGCTGGTGCAGTCACTGTGTACATACATTACATTAACTGATCCTGAGTTACATCCGGTATTATACCCCAGAGCTGCACTCACTATTCTGCTGGTGCAGTCACTGTGTACATACATTACTGATCCTGAGTTACATCCTGTATTATACTCCAGAGCTGCACTCACTATTCTGCTGGTGCAGTCACTGTGTACATACATTACATTACTGATCCTGAGTTACATCCTGTATTATACCCCAGAGCTGCACTCACTATTCTGCTGGTGGAGTCACTGTGTACATACATTACATTACTGATCCTGAGTTACCTCCTGTATTATACCCCAGAGCTGCACTCACTATTCTGCTGGTGCAGTCACTGTGTACATAAATTACATTACTGATCCTGAGCTACATCCTGTATTATACTCCAGAGCTGCGCTCACTATTCTGCTGGTGCAGTCACTGTGTACATACATTACTGATCCTGAGTTACCTCCTGTATTATACTCCAGAGCTGCACTCACTATTCTGCTGGTGCAGTCACTGTGTACATACATTACATTACTGATCCTGAGTTACATCCTGTATTATACCCCAGAGCTGCACTCACTATTCTGCTGGTGGAGTCACTGTGTACATACATTACATTACTGATCCTGAGTTACCTCCTGTATTATACCCCAGAGCTGCACTCACTATTCTGCTGGTGCAGTCACTGTGTACATAAATTACATTACTGATCCTGAGCTACATCCTGTATTATACTCCAGAGCTGCGCTCACTATTCTGCTGGTGCAGTCACTGTGTACATTACATTACTGATCCTGAGTTACCTCCTGTATTATACTCCAGAGCTGCACTCACTATTCTGCTGGTGCAGTCACTGTGTACATACATTACATTACTGATCCTGAGTTACCTCCTGTATTATACCCCAGAGCTGCACTCACTATTCTGCTGGTGCAGTCACTGTGTACATACATTACATTACTGATCCTGAGTTACCTCCTGTATTATACCCCAGAGCTGCACTCACTATTCTGCACATTAGTTATCCCCGGGTTTAGCGGTTACTTTTCGCTCCCCCATCCCCATTTCTGCCCCCGCATACAGTACAGGGCTGGTGTTCGGCCATTGTCGCCCTGTGAGGCGGATTCTCACGTCTCTTCTCACCTCTAGTAATGTGACTATTGCTGCTGACTGAGAACTCGTCTTCTACTTCTCACAGCTGAGGGTTTGTTACAATCTATGCAGTCAGGACAATGCTCTGTGAGCCCGGACAGATACAGTGTGACAGACCCTCAGCTGTGAGGAGCGCATGGTTTACATTGGTCCCTGGGGAATAGAAGTGAAGGTTAATATTCAGCGACAGACAACAGAGGAGCTGTATCACGGGGTATTACTACACTATGGCGGGTGGAGAGGACTACAACCCCCAGCGTCACACACAGCAGCATCACGGCCCCTCCGTCCTCACCCGGTCACAGTACGGGCAGTAGCTCTTGCTGAACACAACCACCGGGTTCTCGTCCAGCAGCTCCTGCACCCGGCTCTGCACGGCGTCCCGGCCGGTCGGCGGCATGGTGATGGCGTCTGGCTCTGACCCTCCGCGGACTCCGTCGCTCCCTCTCAGTCTCTGCGGCGCTGTCTTGTCTTCCCGCTCGGCGACCTCCAGAGATGACGTCACTAGGAGAGCCGAGTCCCCGCCCCCCGGTGCACCACGTGGGTGCGCACACTGCCTAGTAAGAATGAGCAAGCAGAAGTTCTGTCACGTGATCTTAAAGAGACAGCGGCGTGTTGTGAGGAGGAGGAGACGCTGGACAGGAAGGCGGGGAGGTAATGGCGCTGGGGCGGGTTCATGTTCTGAGGGTGGTGTTGTGCCCGTACCCGTACCGTGTGAGGGCTCAGACTACACAGACTTTTCGGTGTCGCACATCCAGGGCCTCTTCATGTATTTGCAGAGTTTCAGTCAGAACTTTTTTAGGTTTATTTTTCTTTATTTTGGCGTTCACCGTACGGGATAAATATTCCGATCGTCATTAGTCGGACGGTTACATGTGGTGATACCAGGTTTTTACATTTTACTCACTTTATTGGAACGTATATCGGGGTTTTTTCTATTTCTTTTTTACATTTTTTGTTTACCTGTATAAAGCCTCTGTCTGGTGAGACGAGGCGGCTCCTGAGCTCCTGTCTGCAGCGCGCTGATACCTGGGCGCAGGGGGCACCTGCCCGTTCTCGTGGGGCCGACCCCTCACGCATTGCTCCAGTATGGCGGCTCCTGAGCTCCTGTCCGCAGCGCGCTGATACCTGGGCGCAGGGGGCACCTGCCCGTTCTCGTGGGGCCGACCCCTCACGCATTGCTCCAGTATGGCGGCTCCTGAGCTCCTGTCCGCAGCACGCTGATACCTGGACGCAGGGGGCACCTGCCCGTTCTCGTGGGGCCGACCCCTCACGCATTGCTCCAGTATGGCGGCTCCTGAGCTCCTGTCTGCAGCGCGCTGATACCTGGGCGCAGGGGGCACCTGCCCGTTCTCGTGGGGCCGACCCCTCACACATTGCTCCAGTATGGCGGCTCCTGAGCTCCTGTCTGCAGCGCGCTGATACCTGGGCGCAGGGGGCACCTGCCCGTTCTCGTGGGGCCGACCCCTCACGCATTGCTCCAGTATGGCGGCTCCTGAGCTCCTGTCCGCAGCACGCTGATACCTGGACGCAGGGGGCACCTGCCCGTTCTCGTGGGGCCGACCCCTCACGCATTGCTCCAGTATGGCGGCTCCTGAGCTCCTGTCTGCAGCGCGCTGATACTTGGGCGCAGGGGGCACCTGCCCGTTCTCGTGGGGCCGACCCCTCACGCATTGCTCCAGTATGGCAGCTCCTGTCCGCAGCACACTGATACCTGGGTGCAGGGGGCACCTGCCCGTTCTCGTGGGGCCGACCCCTCACGCATTGCTCCAGTATGGCGGCTCCTGAGCTCCTGTCCGCAGCGCGCTGATACCTGGGTGCAGGGGGCACCTGCCCGTTCTCGTGGGGCCGACCCCTCACACATTGCTCCAGTATGGCGGCTCCTGAGCTCCTGTCCGCAGCGCGCTGATACCTGGGCGCAGGGGGCACCTGCCCGTTCTCGTGGGGCCGACCCCTCACGCATTGCTCCAGTATGGCGGCTCCTGAGTTCCTGTCCGCAGCGCGCTGATACCTGGGTGCAGGGGGCACCTGCTCGTTCTCGTGGGGCCGACCCCTCACGCATTGCTCCAGTATGGTGGCTCCTGAGCTCCTGTCCGCAGCGCGCTGATACCTGGGTGCAGGGGGCACCTGCCCGTTCTCGTGAGGCCGACCCCTCACACATTGCTCCAGTATGGCGGCTCCTGAGCTCCTGTCCGCAGCGCGCTGATACCTGGTGCAGGGGGCACCTGCCCGTTCTCGTGGGGCCGACCCCTCACACATTGCTCCAGTATGGCAGCTCCTGAGCTCCTGTCCGCAGCGCGCTGATACCTGGGCGCAGGGGGCACCTGCCCGTTCTCGTGGGGCCGACCCCTCACGCATGGCTCCAGTATGGCGGCTCCGTACCTTGCGCCATATCTTGCAGGGACCAGAATGTGCATGTGCAGCGCACGCAGGACAGCGCAATACTATATGAAAGGTCAAGCGCCCAGAAAGTGCCGCCTCGTGTCTGCACAGCCATATTCTGCCCATATAACTGCCCAGAGGGATGCCCAAATAATCCTACATCTCCGACGTCACCCAAAACTGGTCACAGCCGAGGGTTTGTTACAATTGTACCCCGGACCCCCATTGAGTGAGGCAATGTCTGGCGGCTGAGTGGGGGGCTGTAAGGTGCCCATTGCCCCCATGCTGGGGAGTTGTGCTGCCCTCTGCTGGCAGTAGCAGGTGTAGCAGGTGCAGGTTCCTGTAGGGGCCACAGGCCGGGGCCAAGGGCCGCACCTGGAGCCATAAGTGTGGTCGCATTTAATGTCCTAGTTGCGGCCGGTTTCCACATTTGGACCAGCAGTTTGCGAGTGACGTATATTCCGTATATTCCGTTTTCTTCTTACGCACTTTGTTTTCGCTTCGATCACCGGATTATAATAAATGTAACATATTAATAAAAACAAGTCTAAATATTTTAATTATTAAAACGTAAGCCTTCTGGGTTCCCATGGAAACATCAAGATTTCGAGGCCGTTTCATCTCTCGGGGTATAAAACTGTTTGCAGATATTAGAATCAACAAGCGGCTTCTGTTCCTCCGTTCTCAGCGATCATAAATGAGATCTCGTGATTCCGGCAGTTAGCGGCTCGGTAAATAACTCCGCAGGTCGGACGTGGAAAATGTGGGCATCTTCCTCGTATCCTCCAGCATTATATTAATATAATCGGGTTCAGTTGTGTCGTACAGCGGCGAGAAACGTCCGTAATACATGGGGGCAGGGAGAAGAAGGCGCCCCCTGCTGGAGAAACGTCCGTAATACATGGGGGCAGGGAGAAGAAGGCGCCCCCTGCTGGAGAAACGTCCGTAATACATGGGGGCAGGGAGAAGAAGGCGCCCCCTGCTGGAGAAACGTCCGTAATACATGGGGGCAGTGAGGAGAAGGCGCCCCCTGCTGGAGAAACGTCCGTAATACATGGGGGCAGTGAGGAGAAGGCGCCCCCTGCTGGAGAAACGTCCGTAATACATGGGGGCAGTGAGGAGAAGGCGCCCCCTGCTGGAGAAACGTCCGTAATACATGGGGGCAGTGAGGAGAAGGCGCCCCCTGCTGGAGAAACGTCCGTAATACATGGGGGCAGGGAGGAGAAGGCGCCCCCTGCTGGAGAAACGTCCGTAATACATGGGGGCAGGGAGAAGAAGGCGCCCCCTGCTGGAGAAACATCCATAATACATGGGGGCAGGGAGAAGGCGCCCCCTGCTGGAGAAATGTCCGTAATACATGGGGGCAGGGAGGAGAAGGCGCCCCCTGCTGGAGAAACGTCCGTAATACATGGGGGCAGTGAGGAGAAGGCGCCCCCTGCTGGAGAAACGTCCGTAATACATGGGGACAGGGAGGAGAAGGCGCCCCCTGCTGGAGAAACGTCCGTAATACATGGGGGCAGTGAGGAGAAGGCGCCCCCTGCTGGAGAAACGTCCGTAATACATGGGGGCAGGGAGGAGAAGGCGCCCCCTGCTGGAGAAACGTCCATAATACATGGGGGCAGGGAGAAGGCGCCCCCTGCTGGAGAAACGTCCGTAATACATGGGGGCAGGGAGGAGAAGGCGCCCCCTGCTGGAGAAACGTCCGTAATACATGGGGGCAGGGAGGAGAAGGCGCCCCCTGCTGGAGAAACGTCCATAATACATGGGGGCAGGGAGAAGGCGCCCCCTGCTGGAGAAACGTCCGTAATACATGGGGGCAGGGAGGAGAAGGCGCCCCCTGCTGGAGAAACGTCCGTAATACATGGGGGCAGGGAGGAGAAGGCGCCCCCTGCTGGAGAAACGTCCGTAATACATGGGGGCAGTGAGGAGAAGGCGCCCCCTGCTGGAGAAACGTCCGTAATACATGGGGGCAGGGAGGAGAAGGCGCCCCCTGCTGGAGAAACGTCCGTAATACATGGGGGCAGGGAGAAGAAGGCGCCCCCTGCTGGAGAAACGTCCGTAATACATGGGGGCAGGGAGAAGAAGGCGCCCCCTGCTGGAGAAACGTCCGTAATACATGGGGGCAGGGAGAAGAAGGCGCCCCCTGCTGGAGAAACGTCCGTAATACATGGGGGCAGTGAGGAGAAGGCGCCCCCTGCTGGAGAAACGTCCGTAATACATGGGGGCAGTGAGGAGAAGGCGCCCCCTGCTGGAGAAACGTCCGTAATACATGGGGGCAGTGAGGAGAAGGCGCCCCCTGCTGGAGAAACGTCCGTAATACATGGGGGCAGTGAGGAGAAGGCGCCCCCTGCTGGAGAAACGTCCGTAATACATGGGGGCAGGGAGGAGAAGGCGCCCCCTGCTGGAGAAACGTCCGTAATACATGGGGGCAGGGAGAAGAAGGCGCCCCCTGCTGGAGAAACATCCATAATACATGGGGGCAGGGAGAAGGCGCCCCCTGCTGGAGAAATGTCCGTAATACATGGGGGCAGGGAGGAGAAGGCGCCCCCTGCTGGAGAAACGTCCGTAATACATGGGGGCAGTGAGGAGAAGGCGCCCCCTGCTGGAGAAACGTCCGTAATACATGGGGACAGGGAGGAGAAGGCGCCCCCTGCTGGAGAAACGTCCGTAATACATGGGGGCAGGGAGGAGAAGGCGCCCCCTGCTGGAGAAACGTCCGTAATACATGGGGGCAGGGAGGAGAAGGCGCCCCCTGCTGGAGAAACGTCCATAATACATGGGGGCAGGGAGAAGGCGCCCCCTGCTGGAGAAACGTCCGTAATACATGGGGGCAGGGAGGAGAAGGCGCCCCCTGCTGGAGAAACGTCCGTAATACATGGGGGCAGGGAGGAGAAGGCGCCCCCTGCTGGAGAAACGTCCGTAATACATGGGGGCAGTGAGGAGAAGGCGCCCCCTGCTGGAGAAACGTCCGTAATACATGGGGGCAGGGAGGAGAAGGCGCCCCCTGCTGGAGAAACGTCCGTAATACATGGGGGCAGTGAGGAGAAGGCGGCCCCTGCTGGAGAAACGTCCATAATACATGGGGGCAGTGAGGAGAAGGCGCCCCCTGCTGGAGAAACGTCCGTAATACATGGGGGCAGGGAGAAGAAGGCGCCCCCTGCTGGAGAAACGTCCATAATACATGGGGGCAGGGAGAAGAAGGCGCCCCCTGCTGGAGAAACGTCCATAATACATGGGGGCAGGGAGGAGAAGGCGCCCCCTGCTGGAGAAATGTCCGTAATACATGGGGGGCAGGGAGGAGAAGGCGCCCCCTGCTGGAGAAACGTCCGTAATACATGGGGGCAGAGAGGAGGAGAAGGCGCCCCCTGCTGGAGAAACATCCATAATACATGGGGGCAGGGAGAAGAAGGCACCCCCTGCTGGAGAAACATCCATAATACATGGGGGCAGGGAGAAGGCGCCCCCTGCTGGAGAAATGTACATAATGCTGGGGGGCAGGGAGGGAAGGAAGGCGCCCTCTGGTGGAGAAACATGCATAACTAATACTGACCTACAAAGCCATCCATAACCTGTCTCCTCCATATATCTCTGAACTAATCTCCTGATATCTTCCCTCACGTAATCTCCGGTTCTCCCAAGACCTCCTTCTCTCCTCCACACTTATTCGCTCCTCACCCAATCGCCTCCAAGACTTCTCCAGAATATCCCCCATCCTCTGGAATTCTCTGCCCCAACACATCCGACTATCAACCACATTCAGATCCTTCAGACGGAACCTGAAAACCCACCTCTTCAGGAAAGCCTACAGCCTGCACTGACCCCGCTGCCTCCTCACCACTATCGAAGCTCCTGCAACCCTCAACCTATTGTCTCCTTCCCCACCATCCTGTAGAATGTAAGCCCGCAAGGGCAGGGTCCTCGCCCCTTTGTATCAGTCTGTAATTGTTAGTTTGCTTACTGTAAGTAATATTTGTATTTTGATGTAACCCCTTCTCATGTACAGACCATGGAATCAATGGTGCTATATAAATAAATAATAATAATAATGCATGCGGGGCAGGAAGGGGAAGAAGACGCCCTCTTGTGGAGAAACATACATAATGCATGTGGAGCAGGGAGAGGAAGAATGCCCTCTGGTGGATGCACAGGAAATTACGGCTTCTACAATAAGAATCATAACTATCATAAAAATCATAACCACAATTCTGCTGTAATTGGTTTTCCAATATTTCATCGTTTATATTTCCATTCATGCTATATTTGCACAAAAATATCCCATTTTACACCCCTTTTGAAACATTTTAATGTGTTCCCACCCTTCCATTTTTTGATTTTTGCGTATTTATTTTCTCTGCATTTTCTTACAAAAGCCCCAACTTTTTGGACTTGTTTTTTGTGGGTCTAGTTGTAGTTTTAAGTTACACCATTCAGTTTACCATATAATGAACTCTGACATCGTGTTGTGTTTTTTTTTTTTTTGGGGGGGGGGGGGATTCGTTTCTTACAGCGTTCATTGAGAAATAAAAGTGACCCGACAATATGACTCTCCAGGTCAATGGCATTATAGTGATGACCACAATTGTACAGATTTTTTTTTATTTATATTTTAGTGGTTAAAAATTTCAGAAAAAAAAACAATTTTATGTCTCTCCTTTTCCGAGACCTGTAACTAACTTTCCATCAATGTCACTGTATTGAGTCTTATTTTTTGTGCCGCTGGCTATAGTCAATATTGTTATCATTTTGGGCAACGTACAATGTTTTTATCAGTTTTTATTGCATTTTTGGGGAAGTGTGGCAAACAAAAAAAAAAAAACAATTCTGGCATTTCATTTTTGCCTTATAGCTATTAAAGTTTATGTTTTTATAGTTTGGACTTTTACAGATTCCGTGACATCAAGTTTGCTTTTTTTTGAGCTTCATTAGAAACTTTGTAAAATCGAATTATTTCATGAATTTGGCAAGAGCAGATGCACCAAATTTGTCTACGGTCAAGTCGTGATTTTGTTCTCAATTTTTCAGTTGCAAAATGAGAGCTCAGCAGGGCCAGATCTCGTCGCCCCATCCACCAGCATTACTAATGATCAGTTCACAGTGACATCCTTGGTTATGCCTCTCCTTGCTGTCAGTGAGTGGAAATCCCGTCTCTCTGCTTTCGCAGCGCATCGGAAGCTCTGGAGATGTTCAAATAGTTTAACAAATTAATTGGGACAGAATTTTGGAACTTTTTTAAACTTCTCACTTTAAGGAGAAATATTTCCTTTTATGTTTTTACTCTGATGTCATTTTCCATTCCGCCCACCGAGCTCCATTCTCTCTGCAAATTATTTGACAAAGTGGTAAAAAAAAAATATGTTTGCTCTGATTTTCAAGTTATCCAAATTGATGGAGGATTCTTATCATCCGGAGCCAACGCAGGTGCTCCTTATATCATCTGCACCGCTCCGAGCAGAAGGAGAATTGGCACAACGTGTTTCCCGAATAGTCAGCCCCATTTAGAAAATTGTAAATATGAAAGCTGTTACCGGCTTGTTTACCAAACATCCGATCCTCGTTCTCATGGAAACTCATCTTTCCCAGTTATTGAGGCCCCCGCCTCCCCTCTTCACTCCACTCCTCCAATCTATGGGACTTGCACAGGTGTTCAGAGATCATAAGAGACCAATCACCAGGAAATATCAGTCACTGATCAATATCTCCACCAGCAGAATAGTGAGTGCAGCTCTGGAGTATAATACAGGATGTAACTCAGGATCAGTAATGTAATGTATGTACACAGTGACTGCACCAGCAGAATAGTGAGTGCAGCTCTGGAGTATAATACAGGAGGTAACTCGGGATCAGTAATGTAATGTATGTACACAGTGACTGCACCAGCAGAATAGTGAGTGCAGCTCTGGGGTATAATACAGGATGTAACTCAGGATCAGTAATGTAATGTATGTACACAATGACTGCACCAGCAGAATAGTGAGTGCAGCTCTGGGGTATAATACAGGAGGTAACTCAGGATCAGTAGTGTAATGTATGTACACAGTGACTGCACCAGCAGAATAGTGAGTGCAGCTCTGGAGTATAATACAGGATGTAACTCAGGATCAGTAATGTAATGTATGTACACAATGACTGCACCAGCAGAATAGTGAGTGCAGCTCTGGAGTATAATACAGGAGGTAACTCAGGATCAGTAATGTAATGTATGTACACAGTGACTGCACCAGCAGAATAGTGAGTGCAGCTCTGGGGTATAATACAGGATGTAACTCAGGATCAGTAATGTATGTACCCAGTGACTGCACCAGCAGAATAGTGAGTGCAGCTCTGAAGTATAATACAGGATGTAACTCAGGATCAGTAATGTAATGTATGTACACAGTGACTGCACCAGCAGAATAGTGAGTGCAGCTCTGAAGTATAATACAGGATGTAACTAAGGATCAGTAATGTAATGTATGTACACAGTGACTGCACCAGCAGAATAGTGAGTGCAGCTCTGGGGTATAATACAGGATGTAACTCAGGATCAGTAATGTAATGTATGTACACAGTGCTTCCACCAGCAGAATAGTGAGTGCAGCTCTGGAGTATAATACAGGATGTAACTCAGGATCAGTAATGTAATGTATGTACACAGTGACTGCACCAGCAGAATAGTGAGTGCAGCTCTGGGGTATAATACAGGATGTAACTCAGGATCAGTAATGTATGTACACAGTGACTGCACCAGCAGAATAGTGAGTGCAGCTCTGGGGTATAATACAGGATGTAACTCAGGATCAGTAATGTAATGTATGTACACAGTGACTGCACCAGCAGAATAGTGAGTGCAGCTCTGGGGTATAATACAGGATGTAACTCCGGATCAGTAATGTAATGTATGTACACAGTGACTGCACCAGCAGAATAGTGAGGCCAGCTCTGGGGTATAATACAGGATGTATATTTTTTTGGGGAAAAGTGCATCTTATGGTCCGAAAAATATGGTACATCAGGGTTAGGTTATAAAAATAAAAAAATAGCCCAAGCTCTGAACATCTCACTGTGAACTGTTCAGTCCATCATCCAGAAACAGGAGAGTGGCACAACTGCAATCCTAACAAGACCTGGCCGTCCACCTAATCTGACATCCCAATCAAGGAGAGCACTAATTAGAGAAGCAGCCAAGAGGCCCTTGTTCACTCTGGAGGAGCTGCAGGGATCCACAGCACACGTGGGAGAATCTGGCCACAGGACACTATTAGTCGTATACTCCACAAGTCTGGCTTTTATTGAAGAGTTTCAAGAAAGATATTTTTCAAAGCCATAAGAAGTCCCAATTGCAGTTTGCAAAAATTCATGTAGGAGACACAGCGAGCATGTGGAAGAAGGAGCTCTCACATGAGACCAAAGTAGAACTTTTTGGGCTAAATGCAAACGCTATGTGTGGTGGAAAACTAACAGTGCACATCACCCTGAAAGCACCATACCCACCTTCACACATGGTGATGGCAGCATCATGCTGTGGGGAGGCTTTTCTTCAGCAGAGGCAGGGAAAATGGTCAGAGTTAATGGGAAAATAGATGGAGCTGAATACCGAGCAATCCTGGAGGAAAACCTGCTAGAGGCAGCAAAGGATTTGAGAATGGGGTTCTGGAGTATATATGATAGTATACGATAGTATAAATTAAGTTTACATATTGTATATTCGGTATACTTATACTGAATGATGTAGAACCAATGTTTTTGTTTTTCCTTATGTAGAGTAGAAGTGAAATAGATGAATGTGCGTCTCCTCTCCTGTTGCTCTATCCTGTAATCTCCTCTAGTATACAGAGCGGCTAATGGTCGGATTCCCGGCTATGTGCTGGGTAACCAGGATGACTTCTGAATTCTGTGCAGGATGTTGACTTTGGATCAGGAGTCTTGGACCCAGTGAACAGAGATCAGAGGATCAGTAGATCAGCGGTGTCCACACGAGCTGACAACTCCGGTCCCCGGAGGAGATCGGATGAAAAATATCCTAATTTTATGGTAACAGAATTACTTACAATATGGATGACTCATTGTCATATAACATTCAAGACGGGTGTACAAAGAAATCATGGTGCCCCATATCAGAAGTTCTCATTGGGCCAACCCCACAAAAAATATCCGGCAGGGTCACAGAAGAGCATATCTCACAACTTTGCAGCCGTTGTAGAGTAATTTTCCTCCTACTGAAGCCCTAGATTCTGCTTTGACTGCACCCAAAAAGTATGGTGAGAAGAGGTGTGTCCCACAAACACAATATGATACCCCCCACAGTGAATTCCTCCACACAACCCTCCGCATGCACAGTAGGACTCTACTGTACCCCACCTCAACTCCCTCGGCAAAGTATTGTGATTCCAACACAGTATGATGTCCAACTGTGACCCCACACAGCCCTCCCCACACCACCAGACTGTATAATGGCCCCCAATAGCTCTCCAAGCAGTATAATGGACTCCACACAGTATAATGGACCCCACACAAACATTCACACTGTATAATTGCTTGCATAGAGAATACAGACCCCCACACCTCTCCACACTGGATAATAGCCCACACTGTCCCTCCAAACAGTATAATTGCCCCCACACAGCCGTCAGCATAATACTGTGGACCCCAAACAAACCTTTACACTGTATAACTGCTTTCATACAGTATTATCACCCCCACATAGCTTTCAATAAAGTTTAAAGACTTCCATATAGCCCTCGAAATATTACAATGGCCCCGATATAGCCCACCATATAGTATAATGTGCTCCCCATAGTTCTCCATACAGCATACTGCAGTCCCCATAGTCCTCCATGCAGCATACTGCACACTCCATAATCCCCCATACAGCATACTGCACTCCCCATAGTTCTCCATACAGCATACTGCACTCCCCATAGTTCTCCATGCAGCATACTGCACTCCCCATAGTCCACCATGCAGCATACTGCACCCCCCATAGTCCTCCATGCAGCATACTGCACTCCCCATAGTCCTCCATGCAGCGTACTGCCCTCCCCATAGTCCTCCCTACAGCATACTGCACTCCCCATAGTCCTCCATACAGCATACTGCACTCCCCATAGTCCTCCATACAGCATACTGCACTCCCCATAGTCCTCCATACAGCATACTGCACACCCCATAGTCCTCCATACAGCATACTGCACACCCCATAGTCCTCCATGCAGCATACTGCACTCCCCATAGTCCTCCATGCAGCATACTGCACTCCCCATAGTCCTCCATACAGTATACTGCACTCTCCATAGTCCTCCATACAGCATACTGCACTCCCCATAGTCCTCCATACAGCATACTGCACTCCCCATAGTTCTTCATGCAGCATACTGCACTCCCCATAGTCCTCCATACAGCATACTGCACTCCCCATAGTCCTCCATGCAGCATTCTGCACTCCCCATAGTCCTCCATGCAGCATACTGCACTCCCCATAGTCCTCCATGCAGCATACTGCACTCCCCATAGTCCTCCATGCAGCATTCTGCACTCCCCATAGTCCTCCATGCAGCATACTGCACTCCCCATAGTCCTCCATGCAGCATACTGCACTCCCCATAGTCCTCCATGCAGCATACTGCACTCCCCATAGTCCTCCATGCAGCATACTGCACTCCCCATAGTCCTCCATGCAGCATACTGCACTCCCCATAGTCCTCCATGCAGCATACTGCACTCCCCATAGTCCTCCATGCAGCATACTGCACTCCCCATAGTCCTCCATGCAGCATACTGCACTCCCCATAGTCCTCCATGCAGCATACTGCACTCCCCATAGTCCTCCATACTGCACTCCCCATAGTCCTCCATAGAGCATATTGCACATCCATAATCCTCCATAACAGTATTATATGTATGTGTATTTGTGTGTGTCTGTACCTCTCTCACTGTCCTTGTTCTTTTCCTTTCTCCATAGACTTCAATAGGCAGATGTAATCTGATCCCTCATTATGCTTTCATTTTTGGAGTGAATGATGACTTGTATAGCTCAGTTGATTATAATGTAATGGATTCCAACAAGTGTCTTCCATATTTCCCGGTGTAGCAGAGCTGACTGTGGGTGGATACATCTACGTATAGGTATCACCTCCCGGCGGTGTGGTTCCAGTGTATACAGCCGTTGACGGATTTCTTTTTGTACAATATGGCCTCTTATCCCTGACGAGAGCCTCCTTACATAACCCGCACCTGTCAGGGCTCCTATGATCAGCTGCAGACGTGTTAAAAGAGCGTCTCTATATGGTGCTCAGGATTGTGCCGCGCACCGAGCCGCATGGAGTGGCTGCATTCACACTCCGCAGCCTCCGCAGGTTGTTATGTGCCAGGTGCAGGAACGCGCCCCCCGGCACTTTATATATCATTAACCAGCCCTATAGAAAATACAACGTGTGTTCTTAAAGGGGCCACGCAGAATAAAAAGGAACGATGGCTAGACAGATATCTCGTTCAATACAGAATTTAAAGTGCATTTACTTGTATTAATTTTGTGATACTATAAAATTATATGCCGGATTATTGAATATTTTAGAATTTTGGATCGTCATAAAAACGAAAGAACTGACTGTTTAATAATTCTGAAACTTGTCTTCTGGCCCAGTGATTGCATGGTAGTTGTGTGCTGGATTATTACATCTCCAAGTAAAGGAATTTTGTGCGTATCTGTATAGGACCCTATAAAAGTACTAGCCAGTGGACCCCATAATAGTTGCCACCACAGAACCCCATAACCATGCCAGCCATGGGAAACCATAACCGTGCCAGCCATAGGACCCTATATCAGTGCCAGCCATAGGACCCTATATCAGTGCCACCCATAGGACCCTATATCAGTGCCACCCATAGGACCCTATATCAGTGCCAGCCATAGGACCCTATATCAGTGCCAGCCATAGGACCCTATATCAGTGACACCCATAGGACCCTATATCAGTGCCAGCCATAGGACCCTATATCAGTGCCAGCCATAGGACGCTATATCAGTGCCAGCCATAGGACCCTATATCAGTGCCAGCCATAGGACCCTATATCAGTGCCAGCCATAGGACCCTATATCAGTGCCAGCCATAGAACGCTATATTAGTGCCAGCCATAGGACCCTATATCAGTGCCAGCCATAGGACCCTATATCAGTGCCAGCCATAGGACCCTATATCAGTGCCAGCCATAGGACCCTATATCAGTGCCAGCCATAGGACCCTATATCAGTGCCAGCCATAGGACCCTATATCAGTGCCAGCCATAGGACCCTATATCAGTGCCAGCCATAGGACCCTATATCAGTGCCAGCCATAGGACCCTATATCAGTGACACCCATAGGACCCTATATCAGTGCCAGCCATAGGACCCTATATCAGTGCCAGCCATAGGACCCTATATCAGTGCCACCCATAGGACGCTATATCAGTGCCAGCCATAGGACCCTATATCAGTGCCAGCCATAGGACCCTGTTGTGAATTCTGCTTTTGGGTTCCCTCCGGTGGTAGTAGGTGGTAATGCAGTTGCCCCTGAGTTGCAGTCCTGGTCAGGTGTATCTGCTGATTGCAGATCTGACTGGGGTATTTAGGTGTGCAGGATTCATTAGTCCTTGCCAGTTGTCAATTGTTGTTGTGAGGTGTTGACCTCTGCCTGGTTCCTCCTGCCTTTCTGCCAAATCAGCAAAGATAAGTGTCTGGTTTTTTTTTCTGTGGCACACATGCTGTGTGCTTCATAATTCAGTGCTATTCTTTGTGTTTTCTTGTCCTGCTTAGATTGTGTCAGTATTTTCTCAGTCTTGTTGGATTCTCTGGGGTTGCAGATATTCATTCCACGTCTTTAGTTACATTGTGGAATTTTTTGTATTATCTGCTGTGGATATTTTTGGAAGGGTTTTAATACTGACCGCCTAGTATTCTGTCCTATCCTTTCCTATTTAGCTAGAGTGGCCTCTTTTGCTAAATCTTGTTTTCTGCCTGCGTATGTCTATTCTTCTCCTACTCACAGTCATTATTCGTGGGGGGCTGCCTATCCTTTGGGGTTCTGCTCTGAGGCAAGGTAGCATTCCTATTTCTATCTATATGGGTATTTAGTCCTCCGGCTGTGTCGAGGTGTCTAGGGTTTTGTTAGGCACACCCCACGGCTACTTCTAGTTGCGGTGTTAGTTCAGGATATGCTGTCAGTACAGGTTCCACCTACTCCAGAGAAAGTTTCATGCGGCTCCAAGGTCACCGGATCATAACAGGAACCTATATCAGTACCAGCCATAGGACCCTATATCAGTGCCAGCCATAGGACCCTATATCAGTGCCAGCCATAGGACCCTATATCAGTACCAGCCATAGGACCCTATATCAGTGCCAGCCATAGGACCCTATATCAGTGCCAGCCATAGGACCCTATATCAGTGCCAGCCATAGGACCCTATATCAGTGCCAGCCATAGGACCCTATATCAGTGCCAGCCATAGGACCCTATATCAGTTTCGGCCAGAAATGTAAAACTAGAGCATAACCCCCTGTCCACCTGTTATCGGGTTTTTGCCCCATAAATTGGTGTCTATGACTGATGGCAGATATCGTCAGTGCATTCCGCCCGTTGTTGTCGGAGCCACGAAAACCAAACTCCTCTCAGCGTTTCACCTCCTCCTTCCATTATTTCATGGCCCAGAAATGAAGACATCTGCTCCTCCGCGTCCTGCCCAGGCCGCAGCTCTGGACTCGGTCAGTAGGGGGCACTATGACACCATGTATGGATCTGACTGCGGCTCCTGCACATCACACATCACCTCTGAGCCGCATTGAAGTTTGGCTACATAACGAAATAACTGTGACTGTGCACGACCTGACGGCCCCGGTCACACCGCGTGCAAAATGGTGCCCTCACATCGGTGTCACCGGGATAGAAAAGACAAGAAAGTCCATCAGGAGAAGCTTTACCCCATAGACCCACATTGCACTGCCCGCCGCAGTGCCCAGGAGAAGAGTGCAAGAAGTCGCCCCTCCAAACAAGGAGTCACCCAATTCATAGCTGCCCTCATCTATATAGCCTAGAATAATATTAGACTTTATAGGGCTCTATTCTGGGGTCTAATATTATTATAGGGGTCTGGTCTGGGGCCTATGATTAATATAGGGGTCTAATATTTTTACAGGGTTCTGAAATTATCTTGGGGATCTTGGTCTGGGCTCTGATATTAATATTGTGGTCTCAATATATTTAGGAGGTCTGGTCTGGGTCAGATATTATAGGGGTCTGCAAATATTTAAGGGGTCTAATATTATAGGGGGTCTAATATGGGATCTGACATTATAAGGGTCTGAATATATTTAGGGATCTGGTCCAGGGACTGAATATATTTGGGCTGTCTTATCTGGGGTCTGGCTAGACTTAATGCATTTAGCATGCATGGTCTGGGGTCTAGTATTCATATAGGAGTCTCTGTGTATATTTAGGGGGTCTTATCCTGGGTCTGACTGTACTTAAGGGTCTGCTATTAACATAGGGGTCTTCATATATTTAGGGCGCCTGGTCTGGGGTATGGCATTATGTTATGGACTGAGGATCGAATTTATGTAGCGTTGACAATCTGAGGTCTAATATAATTGTTGAGGTCTGGGGTCTTTATATATTTAGGGGTCTGGTCTGGGGTCTTTATATATTTAAGGGTCTGGTCTGGGGTCTTTATATATTTAGGGGTCTGATCTGGGGTCTTTATATATTTAGGGGTCTGGTCTGGGGTCTTTATATATTTAAGGGTCTGGTCTGGGGTCTTTATATATTTAGGGGTCTGATCTGGGGTCTTTATATATTTAGGGGTCTGATCTGGGGTCTTTATATATTTAAGGGTCTGGTCTGGGGTCTTTATATATTTAGGGGTCTGATCTGGGCTCTTTATATATTTAAGGGTCTGGTCTGGGGTCTATATATATTTAGGAGTCTGGGGTCTTTATATATTTAAGGGTCTGGTCTGTGGTCTTTATATATTTAGGGGTCTGGTCTGGGGTCTTTATATATTTAGGAGTCTGGGGTCTTTATATATTTAAGGGTCTGGTCTGGGGTAAATATATATTTAAGGGTCTGGTCTGTGGTCTTTATATATTTAGGGATCTGGTCTGGGGTCTTTATATATTTAGGAGTCTGGGGTCTTTATATATTTAAGGGTCTGGTCTGGGGTCTTTATATATTTAAGGGTCTGGTCTGTGGTCTTTATATATTTAGGGGTCTGGTCTGGGGTCTTTATATATTTAAGGGTCTGGTCTGGGGTCTTTATATATTTAGGAGTCTGGGGTCTTTATATATTTAAGGGTCTGGTCTGGGGTTTTTATATATTTAAGGGTCTGGTCTGTGGTCTTTATATATTTAGGGATCTGGTCTGGGGTCTTTATATATTTAAGGGTCTGGTCTGTGGTCTTTATATATTTAAGGGTCTGGTCTGGGGTCTTTATATATTTAAGGGTCTGGTCTGGGGTCTTTATATATTTAGGGGTCTGGTCTGGGGTCTTTATATATTTAGGAGTCTGGGGTCTTTATATATTTAAGGGTCTGGTCTGGGGTTTTTATATATTTAAGGGTCTGGTCTGTGGTCTTTATATATTTAGGGATCTGGTCTGGGGTCTTTATATATTTAGGAGTCTGGGGTCTTTATATATTTAAGGGTCTGGTCTGGGGTCTTTATATATTTAAGGGTCTGGTCTGTGGTCTTTATATATTTAGGGGTCTGGTCTGGGGTCTTTATATATTTAAGGGTCTGGTCTGGGGTCTTTATATATTTAGGAGTCTGGGGTCTTTATATATTTAAGGGTCTGGTCTGGGGTCTTTATATATTTAAGGGTCTGGTCTGGGGTCTTTATATATTTAAGGGTCTGGTCTGGGGTCTTTATATATTTAGGAGTCTGGGGTCTTTATATATTTAAGGGTCTGGTCTGGGGTCTTTATATATTTAAGGGTCTGGTCTGAGGTCTTTATATATTTAGCGGTCTGCTCTGGGCTCTTTATATATTTAGGGGTCTGGTCTGGGGTCTTTATATATTTAAGGGTCTGGTCTGGGGTCTTTATATTTTTAAGGGTCTGGTCTGGGGTCTTTATATATTTAAGGGACTGGTCTGGGGTCTTTATATTTTTAGGGGTCTGCATATATTTAGGTGGTCTGCCCCTGACATCTCCCACCTCACCCTCCCCTTTGCACTATGCCCGTCGCAGGTTGGCCCCTTCGCTGTCGCTATAGCCTGTAAAGCTGTGCGGACCCCTGCAGACGCCTGGCATTGAGGACCCAGGATGCAGCTCCCAGAATGCTCGGCGTTGGGGCATTTGTCCTCGATGGATGCGTCTTTCGGAGATGTGTCGTTAGATGTTTTCTCGTTAGTCCACTCTGTCAAGTAAAGTGCAGCGCGCTCGGCTCCGGCGCATTTATTTCCTGCCTCCATTTCATTGAAACAAGCGACCTCGCGCTTCAGCTCTGACACCAAAATTACACAGCAGTTCAGAAAAGCGAAGCGTCACCAGCCCCTCCGATCACTCACGGCCGCGGTGACTGGTCGCTGTGTGACAAGATGATCGTCAAAGACCTTATGTCTTGTTTTTTTTGTAAATTCCTTTAATCTAGCATGTGATAATCCAGAAGATCTGATAATCCAGCGCAGAAGGGCAAAAGTGGAGACTGAGAAGCAGAAGAGCAATTCATTCAGGGATATTTACCTAAAGGTCCCCGGGCCCCAAATGACTAATAATCCAGAATAGATACCTATAATGCTGGACTAAAGGATTCATACTGCACATGGAAATTATGGTAGATGATTTCAGCTCTGAAGCCTACAGAATTGTGACTTCATGTTTTGAGTAAAATACAGGATGTAACGCAGGATCAGTAATGTAATGTATGTACACAGTGACTGCACCAGCAGAATAGTGAGTGCAGCTCTGGAGTATAATGCAGGATGTAACTCAGGATCAGTAATGTAATGTATGTACACAGTGACTGCACCAGCAGAATAGTGAGTGCAGCTCTGGGGTATAATACAGGATGTAACTCAGGATCAGTAATGTAATGTATGTACACAGTGACTGCACCAGCAGAATAGTGAGTGCAGCTCTGGAGTATAATACAGGAGGTAACTCAGGATCAGTAATGTAATGTATGTACACAGTGACTGCACCAGCAGAATAGTGAGTGCAGCTCTGGTGTATAATACAGGATGTAACTCAGGATCAGTAATGTAATGTATGTACACCGTGACTGCACCAGCAGAATAGTGAGTGCAGCTCTGGGGTATAATACAGGATGTAACTCAGGATCAGTAATGTAATGTATGTACACAGTGACTGCACCAGCAGAATAGTGAGTGCAGCTCTGGAGTATAATACAAGATGTAACTCAGGATAAGTAATGTAATGTATGTACACAGTGACTGCACCAGCAGAATAGTGAGTGCAGCTCTGGAGTATTACTGAATATTATGTAATGTACATTTTGCTCCTATTTCTCAGGTATTTTTGGACATACCCCATCAGCAATGATCAGATATGATGGCTGTTTAGCACTTTATATTTTGCGGTGTAAATTCTCCCATTCTATGAGGCATTGATCGTTTTGTCTTACACTTCACACATCTCCTTGGGTAATTATCCCTCCTCTCTGTACAGTCTGTGGCTTGGCAACAAAGAAAGAAATATTGTATGAATTGCAATATTTATCTACCCCCCCATCTCTGCATTTGTGGCCTCGCCGATGAGTAATGCTATAAATTAAGGCTTATGAGACATAATTGAGTCCTCTGGGAGAGAAACTGCAACTGCGCTTTAAATTATATTATTGGATAATCTAAGGAAAAGAACAGAGAATGAGCAGATAGAAGATTATTTATAGCAAATACATATGGTAAATACCGCTGTCCGCCACGCTGTATGAAGCCGCAGAATTCACGAGGCATTCCAGTAAGATTATAAATGTATTAGAAGTAATATGTATAATTTATGTCAAAGGAAAAATGTATATTTCCGGCTCCTGCCATGCTATTTATTAGTAATGGTCCTAAAAGCAAATGCGCAGTCTAAGGCCGGCCTCACACTGGGCATAAGACAAAACGCCACGTATTATACGTCCGTACTATGGCCGTAATACGGAGAAATGTTCCCAAAATATTGATCCGTAGTCAGGGTGTGTCAGCGTATTTTGCGCATGGCATCCTCCGTATGTAATCCGTATGGCATCCGTACTGCGAGATTTTCGCGCAGGCTTGCAAAACTGACATCTAATGGATTTATGTGCTCAAATGTTCGGGAAAACATATATACAGTATATATATATATATATGTCATGGAGACACATATATATATATTCTGTATTTAGATTTCATTCAGCGCGATATATGTGAAAAGTCGGTATTTCAATTGCCGGCTTTTCATTTCTCCTGCACAAACCCAACAGGATATGAGACATGGTTTACATACAGTAAACCATCTCATATCCCCCTTTTTTTTGCATATTCCACACTACTAATGTTAGTAGTGTGTATGTGCAAAATTTCAGTGCTGTAGCTGCTAAAATAAAGGGTTAAATGGCGGAAAAAATTGGCGTGGGCTCCCGCGCAATTTTCTCCGCCAGAATGGTAAAGCCAGTGACTGAGGGCAGATATTAATAGCCAGGAGAGGGTCCATGGTTATTGGCCCCCCCGTGGCTAAAAACATCTGCCCCCAGCCACCCCAGAAAAGGCACATCTGGAAGATGCGCCTATTCTGGCACTTGGCCACTCTCTTCCCACTCCCTGTAGCGGTGGGATATGGGGTAATGAAGGGTTAATGCCACCTTGCTATTGTAAGGTGACATTAAGCCAGATTAATAATGGAGAGGCGTCAATTATGTCACCTATTCATTATTAATCCAATTGTTTGAAAGGGTTAAAAAACACACACACATGATTTAAAAGTATTTTAATTAAATAAACACAGCGGTTGTTGTAATAATTTATTGTTCTCTCAATCCATTTCCAGGCCCTCGCTTGGCAAAATAATAAACGCACAAGATACATACCTTCTGATGTCCTATCACGTCCAACGAGGTAATCCATCTGAAGGGGTTAACTAATATTACAGGCACGAGCTGCGATAAACCACTCGCTCGTGTCTGTAATCCCCAGGTGCTGAAAGGAAAGCAGTGATCTATACTTACATTGAGTCGCGGTGATGCGCCCCTGCTGGATGTTCTCATGAACTGCAGCCTGGGAACTTTTTCCCACGCTCCAGGTCATATGAGGACATCCACCAGGGGGCGCATCACCGCGACTGAAGGAAATGTAGGTCAATAACCTACATTTCATTCATTCGCCGGGGAATTACAAGCACGAGCACAGCTGCATTAGCAGGGCTCCTGCTTGTAAATTATTTTAACCCCTTCAGATGGATTACATCGTGGGACGTGACGGTTCAGCTGAGGGTATGTATCTTGTGCATTTATTATTTTGCCAAGCGAGGGCCTGGAAATGGATTGAGAGAGCAATAAATTATTAAAACAACCGCTGTGTTTATTTCATTAAAATACTTTTAAATCATGTGTGTGTGTGTGTGTGTTTTTTAACCCTTTCATACAATTGGATTAATAATGGATAGGTGTCATAATTGACGCCTCTCCATTATTAATCTGGCTTAATGTCACCTTACAATAGCAAGGTGACATTAACCCTTCATTACCCTATATCCCACCCTACACGGGAGTGGGAAGAGAGTGGCCAAGTGCCAGAATAGGCACATCTTCCAGATGTGCCTTTTCTGGGGTGGCCGGGGGCAGATGTTTGTAGCCACGGGGGGGCCAATAACCATGGACCCTCTCCTGGCTATTAATATCTGCCCTCAGTCACTGGCTTTACCACTCTGGCGGAGAAAATTGCGCGGGAGCCCACGCCAATTTTTTCCGCCATTTAACCCTTTATTTTAGCAGCTACAGCGCTGAAATTTTGCACATACACACTACTAACATTAGTAGTGTGGAATATGCAAAAAAAAATGAGGATATGAGATGGTTTACTGTATGTAATCATGTCTCATATCCTGTCGGATTTGTGCAGGAGAAATGAAAAGCCGGCAATTGAATTACCGGCTTTTCACTAACACCGCTGCGTATTTCTCGCAAGTCACACTGCTGGTCCGTGTGGAATCCGTATTTTTCTCGCCCCCATAGACTTTCATTCGCGAATTTTTTGCGCAATACGCTGACAAACGCAGCATGCTGCGATTTTGTACGGCCGTAGAAAGCCGTATAATACTGAACCGTAATATACGGCTGATAGGAGCAGCCCCATTGAGAATAATTGTGCCGTTTGTTTGGCGAGTTTTACGGACGTAATTTCTGCGCTCTTACGTCCGTAAAACTCGCCAGTGTGAGGCCGGCCTTTGACATATGCAAAATCTACAGGTAGGAGTGACCTGTAGCACCACCTACTAGTAAGTTGGAAGTGCTGCATTGTCAAAACATCCAAACATTTTTATGGCCTTTTTCTTTTTATTTTAGAACATGTAATATTTCATACTGTTAAGATAAGAAAGTCTGGAAGATTGTAAAGAGATCTGAAATACTAGAAAGCATTTTCACATTAAAGTAGACTTCCCCTTTAATTGAAAATTAATTCTCCTATGTGGAAAATATTTGGTCCAGGGGTTGTCTAATCACTACTGGTCCGGCTTCAGAAAAGTTCTTTGAACAGT
Source organism: Ranitomeya variabilis (assembly GCF_051348905.1). Taxonomy (NCBI): domain Eukaryota; kingdom Metazoa; phylum Chordata; class Amphibia; order Anura; family Dendrobatidae; genus Ranitomeya; species Ranitomeya variabilis. The sequence goes on along the minus strand of NC_135239.1, from coordinate 208,917,919 downwards.
GCTCCTACAAGCAGCAGCGATTGTTGCTTAAGAGCATCTCTACAAACACGGGACCCCATAAGTGGCAGCCTTACTATTCTAGTAGTGACCCTACAAACTAACGAGAGCCACAATGCCTTCACAATCCTTAACCATCATGACCTTATATTTGGCAGCCAGAGTTGCCCCAAACAACACTGCATATAAAAGCCACAGTGCCTCTTATGGGAACTACTAGCCCAGTGCCCACCATAAGAGGTAACTATAGTTGCCCCAAAATATCCCTATAAATTATAGACACAGCCCCCAAGTTTCCCAGCAGTGATAGCCATAGTGCCCCCAAAAGTGCTCAGCACATCACTGTTGCCCCCAAAATACTCTTAAGTACTAGCCAAAGTGTCTCCATAATTGTCAGCTATAGTTGTCGCAAAATACCCCACAAGTGACAGCTAAAATTCAGTGAGAGCCCCTTCAAATAATAACCACAGTGCCCCTGAAACGACTGCCATAGTACCCTCATAAATGGCAGCCATAGCTAATCTGAACTACTGCTTCAAATGTCACTCATAGGGCTCCCATAGTTTTATCTCTAAGTAGCCCTGCAAGTGATAAATACAGCACCCACATTAGTAGCATCCACAGTGCCCCATAAACACCACAGTGCCCCCATAAACACCACAGTGCCCCCATAAACACCACAGTGCCCCCTTAAACACCAGTGTCCCCATAAACACCACAGTGCTCCATAAAGTGACAGCCTCCATATTTGCACCCACATATCTCTATAAATGATAGCCAGAGAACCACCATTGGTGGCCTGGAAATACGTCTGCAAACGATAACTACAGTGCCCCAATAAGTACTAGTTTCGTCTACTCTTCCTGGAATTTGGAATTTGAGAGTTGTCCACTTTAAAAAAAAAAAAAAAAACTTCTGGACTTTGCATCCTGAAAGTCATACTTTCCAGTTTTCAATAAAGTTGCATCCTATTGAGGAACCAGAAAGCCCTGGATGAACAGAACTAGAAGTTCATTCCAGATTTATTGGGGTCACAATACTTGCTCAAGGTTTGTTGAATTGTTTGCATGACATTTACCGCACCCTCCTGGACCAGAGGTGACTACAACCTCTGCACCCCTGTATATGCAGTACTGTGCTCATCCACCCGGGTCCCCGCTGAGGGCCCAGCATTACCTATCACAAGTCGTGCATACCTATCTCATAGCGATTTGCCTTTGTACAAGGTTTTCTATAGTGCCTGATAATAATGGGCCGGGGTTTGATCTGATAATGAGAACGGGATTGCCGGAGCATTATAGCAGCATGCACGTAATAAGGGTCCACGCCTCGGACAATAATATTGGACAAGCTATACAATGGCGCACAAAGCGCTAGAACAGGCTGCGTGGGGGAATATTAATGATACCAAGTGCAATTATATCCCCGGGAGGGTGGAGTAGCACTGGGCAGTGTGCGGGCAGCGGAGGGGTGCATGTCGCGCCACGCATTGTTGGTGCCGGTTCTAATGATCGGAGCGTTCAATACTCCAATATTGTGTATAAGGAAAATCTTTTCATCATTTCCAGTGAATGGCGGACATTTTCCTCCATAAAGCAGAAGAGTTGTGAAGTAGAATAGAGGATAAATTGACAACAGATTAGAAAGTTACTCCGTCCAATATCTCAGCCGCTTGGAACGCCACAATGCGACCGCTCGATCGCCAGATGCAAAAAAACGAGGAAAATAATTAAAGATATTTTTAAATGGCGACATACAAGAAAAGCTTGGAAAAGTCTACAGAATGGTCCATACAACCATCCAAGGTTCAGTATATGTGTTACTTTGGGCCCCTGCTCCTCAGGGGCCCCCAGGTCCTTCTCAATAAAAATGGCAGTGCTGATATATCACCTTAAAAGGATTTTTGCACAGTGCCACAATTCACCATCTGGACCCCAACTACGGTTACTTGCTACCTGTACAAAATCCTTGTGTGGAAGAGATGAGAGTGCTGCCGAATTTTTATTCACCAATGAAGATTCACGCTTCCCTTCCCCCAACTCCTGAATGTGCAGCAAATCAAGTTTGGCGGATTCCTTCCATTTCGAGGTTCCCGGATACTTTGGCGGAGCCAGGAGATTTGCAAACCGGGAGGTCTCAACTTTGGCGGATTCTTTTCAGTCCAAATTAATGTAGGTCCTTGTTGAATCTGTCTTTAAAAGAATACTTTATTATGCTCGGAGGTCTCCAGATCTAAAACATGAAAAATTGAGAGGAGGAAAGGGGTTAAAAAACAATAAAGGTTTATACTCCCTTATTTCAGGCCTGTCCCTTACCATTCTGATCACCTGTTCCTTCTCCAGCGCCGGGCTCTGCTTCTTGCTTCTTCTACAGCCGGTATGAACCTCTGTAATCATCATCCACTCCTTTTTAAGGTTGGCTCAGGTGGCTGCAACTTACCTGAGTATTCAGGGAGTAGTGCTTCTTGCATGTGCTTTCCTGGAGTCTAGCCACACTTTCCAATTGCTTCTGCTTCAGCTAAGAGCCAGATTGTCTGCAAAGCTGCTCCAGAGTGCTACTCACCCAGCACTTTTATAAACAGGTGCCTGACTACCATCTTGTCTCTACTGATTTAAGGTACAGTCCACACACTCATCTTTGTTTCTTCTAGCATTAAACCCATTATAAAAACATAATAAGCAAATACCCTGCAATAAATAAACAGAAATTGTGCATGAAAATAATATAGGGTGCTTAGTTTACCGCCCTCCAGGCTCCTCCCGCCTGTTTCTAGACCACTTTGCCACCTGGCTTACTCACTTTCTATCCTGTGACATCCCCACCCTCATCATGGAGACTTTAACATCCCCATCAATGATCCCCTCTCCCAATCTGCCTCTCATCTTCTTTCTCTAACTTCTTCATTCGGCCTCTCACAGTTTACAAATTCTCCTACGCATGAGGACGGGAATACTCTGGACCTGGTTTTCTCCCGTCCCGGATCGCTGCACGACTTTACTAACTCCCCTCTCCCGCTTTCGGACCACAACCTTCTTTCCTTCTCTGTCAAGAATTGTCTCCTCACTCGGGACACCCCCACTTACCACAATTATCGGAATACACGTTCCATTAATACCAGCAGCTTATGGACAATCTCCACACATCTTTAGCCCCCATCTCCTCCCTCTCCTGTCCAGACTTAGCATTGTCACACTTCAATAATACACTGAAGAATGCCCTAGATGAAGCAGCACCTTCTACACGCAGAAAGACCCGACAGAGACAACGGCAGCCCTGGCACACTATGCAAACACGCTTTCTTCAGCGTTGTTCAAGGTGTGCAGAGCGGCAGTGGAGAAAATCTCTCTTAGCAGAAGACTTCATCCACTATAAGTTCATGCTCAAAACCTATAACTCTGCCCTTTATGTGGCCAAACAATCCTACTTCACCACCCTCATCACCTCACTATCCAACAACCCAAAACGACTTTTTGAAACCTTAAACTCCCTCCTGAAACCTAAAGTACAGGCCCCCATCACCAATCTCAGTGGTGAGGATCTGGCCACTTACTTCCTAGAAAAAATCAACCACATCCATCAGGATATCTCAGCGCAATCTCCTCTGTGCCTGGATCCCCTTCCCTGCCGCACCTCAAGCTCACTAGACATCTTTGAGCCTGTTTCAGAAGAAGAAGTTTCCAAGCTCCTCACTTCTGCTCGGCCTACAACCTGCAACAGTGACCCCATTCCTTCACCTCTCCTGCAGTCTCTCTCACCAGTGATCACCACTCACCTGACTAAAATATTTAACCTCTCTCTTTCTTCAGGTATCTTTCCCTCCTCATTTAAACATGCCATCATAACCCCTTTACTTAAAAAGCCATCCCTGGACCAGAACTGCACTGCTAACTACAGACCTGTATCTAACCTTTCCTTCATCTCTAAACTCCTGGAATGCTTGGTCCACTCCCGTCTAATCCGCTATCTCTCCGAAAACTCTCTTCTCGACCCCTTACAATCTGGTTTCCGCTCTTTAGTGCCCTCACTAAAGTCTCTAATGACCTACTAACAGCTAAATCCAAAGGTCATTGCTCTCTGCTGTTTCTCCTGGATCTCTCTGCCGCATTTGACACTGTGGATCACCAGCTCCTTCTCACTATGCTCCGCTCCATAGGCCTCAAGGACACAGCCCTCTCCTGGTTCTCCTCCTACCTCTCTGACCGCTCCTTCACTGTATCTTTTGCTGGCTCCTCTTCCTCTCCTCGTCCCCTTACTATCGAGGTTCCGCAGGGCTCAGTCCTAGGCCCCCTCCTCTTCTCTCTATACACGGCCCCTATTGGACAAACAATCAGCAGATTTGGGTTCCAGTATCCTCTCTATGCTGATGACACAATTATATCACTTTTTCCCCCGACATCACCCCTACCCTAATTCAAAATACCAAGGATTGTCTGTCTGCTGTCTCTAACATCATGTCCTCCCTCTATCTGAAACTAAATCTCTCCAAAACGGAACTTCTTGTGTTTCTCCCTTCTACTAACCTCTCTCTACCCAACATCGAAATTACTCTGGAGGGTTCAACCATAACTCCAAAGCAGCATGCCCGCTGTCCTGGGGTCATACTCGACACCAAACTTTCCTTTACTCCCTATATCCGATCACTCACTCGCTCTTGTCACCTGCATCTTAAAAACATCTCCAGAATCCGACCTTTTCTCACCTTTGAAACTGCTAAGACTCTTACTGTAGCTCTTATTCATTCTCGTCTGGACTACTGCAACTCTCTTCTGATCGGTCTCCCTCTTACCAAACTTTCTCCTCTCCAATCCATCTCGAATGCGGCAGCCAGGGTCATATTTCTGTCCAGCTGCTTCACCGATGCCTCCGTCTTGTGCCAGTCATTACACTGGCTGTTGTGAATTCCGTTCTCGGGCTCCCTCCTGTGGTCATGAGTGGTACTTTGTGAGTTCTGTTCATGGACTCCCTCTGGTGGCTTTTAGTGTTACGGCTGGTCTGTAGCTGGACTCCAGCTGCCTCGTTTCCTGCTAGGCCTGCTGCCTATTTAACTCCATCTGGACCTTTACTTGTTGCCTGCTGTCGTTGTATTCAGTACTGGTTCAGATCTCTCTGGGACTTCCCTTGTGACCTGTCTCCTCGTGAGAAGCTAAGTTTATGCTAGTCCTTTTTTGCTCATTTCTATTTGAAAATGTTTCTCAGTATGTTATGAGTTCAGTCCAGCTTGCTTATATGCTATTTGATTGCTAGCTGGAAGCTCTGGGGTGCGGAGTTGCGCCCCTCACATCGTGAGTCGGTGTGGGGGTCTTTTTGTATTCTCTGCGTGGATACTTTTGTAGTATTTTATACAGACCGCACAGATTCCTTGCTATCTTCTGACCTTTTAGTTATTAGCGGGCCTCATTTGCTAAAACCTATTTTCATTTCTATGTTTGTGTTTTCCCCTTAAATTCACCGTTATTATTTGTGGGGGGCTGCTTACACTTTGGGGAAAATTTCTCTGAGGCAAGTGAGGCTTTGTTTCTCTCTAGGGGTAGCTAGTTTCTCAGGCTGTGAACGAGGCGTCTAGGCCGAGTTAGGAACGCTCCACGGCTGCCTATAGTGTGGTTTGATAGGATCAGAATTGCGGTCAGTAAAGTTCCCACATTCCCAGAGCTTGTCCGTATTTTTGGGTTTACTTATCAGGTCAGTTCATGTGTTCTAACCACCAGGATCATAACAACTGGCTACCCATTCGCTACAGGGTCCAGTATAAACGCATCTCTCTCACCCACAAAGCTCTCCACAGTTCTGCACCGCCTTATATCTCCTCTCTCATCTCTGTCTATCGCCCTACACATGCCCTCCGTTCTACAAACGACCTAAGGCTAATATCCCCCGTAATTCGAACCTCGCACCTCCGTCTACAAGACTTCTCTCGTGCTGTGCCAGCTCTCTGGAATGCACTTCCCCAGACAATCAGATACCTAGCCCCGACCTATTCAAGCGCGCTCTAAAAACCCATCTCTTCAAACAAGCCTACCACATCAACTACTCAGTAAACTAACTTTGCCCTGTTCCCTCCTTCCAAATATTATTTTAAATCTGCACCCTACTATTCATCTGTCTCCACACCCTCCATGCACACGATAACTGCACTTGATACTTGACTATTGCACTTAAACACACGGGCTGATGACCAAATCATGCAGCTTTGTATGAAAATCCCTATGTATTATAATTGCCAGACCTGAAATAACAATCACTTTTCACCTATTGTGTCCCCCCCATTTCCTTGTAGATTGTAAGCTCGCGAGCAGGGACCTCACTCCTAATGTCACTGTTTAAATTGTCTTAACTTGTATTGAATTTGTCTGTATATGTCCCCGCTTAATTGTAAAGTGCTGCGGAATATGTTGGCGCTATATAAATAAAGATTATTATTATTATTATTATTATTATTATTAGTTAACATAATGTTGATGAAAAAAATTCAAAAGCCATCCCACCATGTCACAGTGACCCTATTCTGGACGGTCCTAACCTCTAATATTAAAACCTTACCATTTGTCAAGTGATGTGCTTGTGGATAAGGGCTGAGAAGGACTGAAACCCGGCTAGTGGACATGCAGCCATGGGGAACCACATGAATGTAATGTCCAGCTCAAAGAAAAGGTAGGCCATATTGCAGGTCGACCAAAGGACTCTTGCTAAACAGGACTGTAGTGTCGAGCTGTGTTGTGGTGAAGTAGTGAGAAACAGTGAACAAACAAATAGAGGAAAGTTAAAGATTGAGAATCTGTGTGCATAAAATGGTCCTGAGTTGTAAAGAAAATGTTCATAAGACTGTGCACCCGCTAACTCTAGTATATTTTTCCTACCAAGTTGACTGGTGTTCTCCATCATTGAACTGTAAAACATCTGGTCCTGGCCAAGCAGCAACACCGGTTACATGCAGCCTGCATGGGCGTAGCGCCCTCACAGCATAAGTCCACACACCCAGCTAGGAGCTCCACTTTCATGTAACATCCCGGTCTGTATGAAATGGGTATTTCGCCCATGGCTAACGTCCATGCCACGTTACACTTGGCACTAGGATCAAGTCTTGCACTAGGAAGAGCAAAGATGTGGGGAAGACTTGCATGGAGGATGGCGACCGTTACGTGGTCTAAGATGGCGCCAAACATGGACTTTGTAATGGTGATTAGTGGTGCAGAACAATGAGAACTGGAAGTGCCAGCCTAGAGCGAGCAGTAGCCTGTTGTAGGAGAAAGAAATGCAAGGAAAAGGCCCCCCAGTAAGGTGTGACTGAAGGAAATGGGTGCAGGAGTTAGAGAAATGGGATGACGAGTCAGAGAGAAAACTCCACCCAGCAAAAGGCAGGGCCGTGACTGGCATCAAGCGATGAGAGAGATGGCGCCATTTGTGGGTTGTGAGTTGGAGAGGAAGAAGTGTGAGACAGATGGCAGAGTTGCAGATGTTGCTGGCACACAGTGAGTCGCTCAAAGGGAAGATTGGCCTGGGGTATTTGCGACAACTGATGGCGGCAGTGGCAGAGGAGGTAAGGCCCGGCCGCCTGATAGAGAAGATTGAGGTCAGATGGCAGCCGGAGCCTTTAACAATGACTTGGTTTGAGGCCCATTGTAGGACAAAGCACCTTTAGACCTTATGGACCCAGATGCTGGAGGGTCATCTACCTAGCCCGGAGGTGGTCCCCAATCCTGGGCAGTCACCTCTTGCCCCTCTGGCGAAGTGGATCATGGGGGTAGATCTGGCCATGAAGAGAAGACCGGAGTGGGTCCAGACCCAGCTGGAAAGCACCAGTGGGGAAGAGTTCGCCCAGCAGAAGATCCAGGGAGTGGTTGTCTACTTTGATCGTGAGAGGTGCTTTGGCTTCTTGGTGGAAGAGAGCACCTGGGGCAAATTATACGTAAATGCCGGCTCCATTCATTGCGGTCCCAGTCTACAGCCCAGAGAGCATGTCCAGTTCCTGAAAGAAGATTTTCTTCAGGGCTGGTTTGAGATAGTGGTGCCTAGAATAAAGTCAGAGGCGGAAGGAGTGCCTGCGGCCGTACAGCCTTGTTGAGAGGTGTCAGCACCTAGGGCCATGACACCATCGGTTCCGGGGGCTCATGTGAAGAACAACAGAGGGGAGACCGTCTCAAGTTCCTACGGACTCTTGGTGGAGGAAAAGACCACAGGACTGCTGGAGGTAGCAGCCAACCCAGCCGTGATATATGTGGCCCAGGGTGCTCACATGGCTGTTTATGAGAGGAGAATGGAGGCCAAGGCGACCTGGGTCTGAATGCCATGGGTTAAGAAACCGCCTTGAAAAAAAAATAGAATGGAGTCAGCTGTGGAAAAGACCAAGTTGTGTTCATCGCATACCAGTTTAAAGGCCAAGATTCCAAAGGGTCTGGGACCCATTAATCTTTGACTCCCCATGTTGATGGCCACAGATGGCCGAAGTGTGTTTCCTCCCCCTAGTTTGTTGCGCTCATTGCGCATTACCCTGCTGGATTTAAGAGACACTACAGCTGTTCGGGGTTCTACACCTTCAGTCAAGGAAGGCATCTTATCCAGTAAAGACAACATCTCTAAGGGACTGTGTACTTGTCTCGTGGACAGGAATGGAGCTAAAAGGACTGTGTCCCAATCTTATGGACTGATTGGGAACAAATGGACTGTACCCGTGGTGAAAAGGGCTACCGTTACAGGGATGAATTGTATTGTTGACTTCAGAACTCTAGTTTGGTAAAGTTTAAAGTAACCCGATGGACTGGTTAATTTAACTTTAAACAGTAACACGGACTCGGATTTTGTAAGTACCAAGGTCCTAACAGAACGGACCGGCTGACACAAAATAAAAAGGTTTAATAATCTAAGTAATGTGCAGAAGAGTGTTTTGACATCCTTCTTAAGTATCTGTTCATATAAGTTTTGTGCAGGAGGATGTATTAATGTTAGAAGTTTCGGATGGTCAAGGACGACCATTGTTAAAGAAGGGGGAAATGTAAGATGATGGACATGCTGCTCACATTCCCCCTTGAAGAAACAAGTATATTATTGTAATGTTATATGATGTGTAATGTGAATAGTGATGTGCATAAAATATGGTAATAATATTGATAAGGTGTGTAGTTTGACAATAGGGATAGTAAGATTTAATGTTTGGGATTAGCACAGAGTGGAGAAGCTAGGTTGAAGGGAAAGTGATCGTTTCCTGTCATATTCAAATTGCCTCTTCTGAGAAGAAGAGGACTTAAACTCTATAGTGCCACCTGTTGGAAGTAGCGATCCTACAAGTCACAATCAACCCTTTAACGATTCGTGCAATATGACTTAGGATAAAAGCCAAATCAGTATCTCAATTCGAAGACACAGTGTTTTGGGCTGTTGGCCCTCGTTTCCTGTCAGAGAAGCAGATAGGGCATGGAGTTCATAGAAAGAGGACATTAGGTCCATTGTGAGCAGTGACGCATTCTGGGGTGTCCCTAAAGTGAGAGGAGACTGAAAGAAAGAGATAGCAAGATCCGGAGCAGAAGTGACTAAGAGACAGAGTGATCTACCGAAGACAACTCCTGGGAGACGACGCCAAACAATCTATTGTACTTATTCTGTAGAACTAGCAGATTTCTGAGCCAAGGAGCTTACAATCTACAATTTGCAATCGTCCTATGTCTCCTCTCAATATTCATGTCTCAGTTTTATATTTTTGCAGATTTTCCAGCCTTGGAAAATAACAGCTCATAGCATGCGACATTGTGAGATGGCTCTGACATGTCCTTTATTGGGTCTGCGTGCGACACGGACATGTACTGAAGTGGCCACGGCGTCAAGTAAATGATAATAAATGGCCCAGAAGCGACAGAGGAGGCAGATCGGACCAGCCGGCCGTGCAGTGATGTACAAACATGGAGCCGGAGTGAGATGTCAAGGCCATTCCCACCAGATCCAGGGGACTGAGGATAAATGCAGCTTCTCTACAGCCCAGCGGGTGTCTCGTCCCCTGCCAGAGGGGCGCAGTGTATTTCACTGATTATAGAGGTTCAGGGGAATCTCCTAAATCTGAGCTGGTGAGAGCCAAGATCACTGGGTGCAGTTATCCAGTACTAGGACGGAGCTCTGACAACTAATTTGCATACATACTGTAGATCTTAGTTGTCAGTTTTTATAGAGGATAATGTATAATTCGAGTATAATACCACAGACATGGTATCTTTGCCCCATTACAACAAAATTTTTCATCGAATCCTCACATGACTGTAAGATCAGACCATGCAGGGATTGTTTGTTTTGTGTAACTATGGAGACATTACTCTGCACAGGAGCTGCATACACAAAACGGCACACAATTTGTAACCAAGGCTATTTGGCATTGGAGCAATACAAATATTTGTGGCCGGGGCCCTTTAAATTGAAACTTGTCCTTTTTAACCCTCTCCCTGCCTGGGCTTTTTCCAAGTCCGTCGCAAATCCATTCTGCAGCATAATTATGGATGGTCCTCCTGAATGAGCCAGTAGATAGGTATCTGCGGCCATGATGGAAGTGTTATCACCTGGATGAATACTGCACATAAACCGCCTCGGCCGCTCTTTGTACAGCCATAAAAATGATATGTCTTAAGATGGCGCGTAGAAAGTAATAGGATCGCCTCCGTCCACCATGAGATGTGTGTGACGGGCCGGAGATGGAGCTTCAATTATTTCTCATTGACTGAGGACAACAGAGGACGATGTGGACGGGAGGTTTCAGGTACAGAGGCGGCATTAAAGTCTTGTATGCAGGGAGCTGCGTACCCCGGACGGTGGTGTAGATAAATCTTTATGGCCTGGAGCCTCGCAAACATTTCATTCCTGACATTTAATCTTTAAGTAACCAGGAGATCCGAGCCCATCACATAAAGCCGGTCTGGACTTAAAGGGAGAACCTGCGATGTGTGCACACTCAACTGCTTGCTGTCAATGAAAGAAAAGAATGGGAGAGAATAAAAACCGTCCTTCACCTGATGATCTTCTCTGATGTTCCAGTCTACAAAATCCTTTGTAATCTGGACACAATACATTTTACTTGATACATTGTTGCAAACCTCTGAGATCACATTCCCTGGCTACTGCCTGAGTATTCAGGTAGTTGGCTGTTGTGAATTCTGTTTTTGGGCTCCCTCTGGTGGTTACTGGTGGTACTGGCTGACTTTTGTCTTGCACCTGTTCCCATCAGGAAACTGGGAGTTTCCTATTTAGTCTGGCTTCTCAGTCATTCTAGTGCCGGCAATCAATGTTACCAGAGCACCTCTGTTGCTTGCTACCTGCTCCAAGTCTGCAATTCAGCTAAGTTGGATCTTTGGCATTTTTTGTGTTTGTTTGTCCAGCATGCATTTATATTTCTCTTGCTGCTGGAAGCTCTAGTGATCTGAAATTACTACTCCGGTGTCATGAGTTGATAACGGAGTTAAAGTAATTTCAGGATGGCTGTTTAGGGTTTTGAGGTGACCGCGAAGTCCTCTTTTGTATTTTCTGCTATCTAGTCAGAGGGCCTCTCTTTGCTGAATCTATATTCATACTGCGTACGTGTTTTCCTCTTACCTAACCGTTATTATATGTGGGGGGCTACTATCACTTTTGGGGTTTCCCTGGAGGCAAGCCAGGTCTGTGTATTCCTCTACTAGGGGGTAACTAGATCTCCGGCTGGTGCGAGGTGTCTAGGGATAATCGTAGGCACACCCCCTGGCTACTATTAGTTGCGTGTTAGGTTCAGCGTCGCGGTCATCTGAGATTCCATCATTCCTAGAGCTAGTCCGTTTTTGCCTGAGTCCCTGCCATTGGGAGCCATGACAGTATTGCCGGCCGCGAATGTATTAAAGGTATTGGCTGAAGAAAGAGAGAAAAGAAGAAGTTTCTGACACTTTTTTTTTTTTTTTTTTTTTACTCAGAAGTTCTGTCTAGCCATAATTGCAATCTGCTGCTTTTTTCTCTCCTCTTAACCCCTGAATGGCTCAGATCTCAGCTGTTGAGAAATGGATATCCAGAGTTTAGCTACAGGCCTGAGTGCTCTTGCTTCTAAGGTTCAAAATATCCAAGACTATGTTATACATGCTCCTATGTCAGAACCCAAGATTCCTATACCTGAGTTCTTTTCTGGAGATAGATCTCGTTTTTTGAATTTTAAGCACAATTGTAAATTGTATCTTTCTCTGAGATCTCGCTCCGCTGGAGACTCTGCTCAGCAGGTTAAAATTGTGATTTCCTTGTTGCGGGGTGACCCCCAGAATTGGGCATTTGCATTGGCACCAGGGGATCCTGCGCTGCTCAATGTGGATGCGTTTTTTCTGGCACTGGGGTTGCTCTATGAGGAACCTAATTTGGAGATTCAGGCTGAAAAAGCCTTGATAGCCCTCTCTCAAGGGCATGATGAAGCTGAAATATATTGTCAAAAATTTTGAAAATGGTCTGTGCTTACTCAGTGGAATGAGTGCGCCCTGGCGGCGAATTTCAGAGAAGGTCTCTCTGACGCCGTTAAAGATGTCATGGTGGGGTTTCCTACGCCCACAGGTCTGAATGAATCCATGACTATGGCTATTCAGATTGATCGGCGTTTACGGGAGCGCAAACCTGTGCACCATTTGGCGGTGTCTTCTGAGCAGACATCGGAGATTATGCAATGTGATAGAATTCTGTCCAGAAGTGAACGGCAGAATTATAGGCGTAAAAATGGGTTGTGCTTCTACTGTGGTGATTCTGCTCATGTTATATCAGCATGCTCTAAACGCACAAAAAAGGTTGATAAGTCTTTTGCAATTGGCACTTTACAGTCTAAGTTTATTTTGTCTGTAACTTTGATCTGTTCATTATCATCTATTACTGTGGATGCCTATGTGGATTCTGGCGCTTCCTTGAGTCTTATGGATTTGCCCTTTGCCAGACGCTGTGGGTTTAGCCTAGAGCCTTTGGAAGTTCCTATCCCTCTGAAGGGTATCGACTCCACACCTTTGGCTAGGAATAAACCACAATACTGGACACAAGTGACTATGTGTATGACTCCTGACCATCGGGAGGTGATTCGCTTCCTTGTGTTGCATAACTTGCATGATGTCTTAGTGCTTGGATTGCCATGGTTGCAAACTCATAATCCAGTCCTTGACTGGAAAGCAATATCTGTGTTAAGCTGGGGATGTCAGGGGGCTGATGGGGAAGTACCTTTGGTTTCCATTGCTTCATCTACTCCCTCTGAAATTCCGGCATTTTTGTCTGGCTATTGTGATGTTTTTGAGGAGCCCAAACTTAGTTCTCTCCCCCCTCACAGGGATTGTGATTGTGCTATAGACTTGATTCCGGGCAGCAAGTTTCCCAAGGGTCGTTTGTTTAATCTGTCTGTGCCTGAGCATGCTGCTATGCGGGAGTATATTAAGGAGTCCTTGGAAAAGGGACATATCCGTCCATCCTCATCCCCTTTAGGAGCAGGTTTTTTTTTTCGTGGGTAAAAAAGATGGCTCCCTGAGGCCCTGTATTGATTATCGCCTGTTGAATAAGATTACAGTCAAATACCAGTATCCTTTGCCACTATTGACTGATTTATTTGCTCGTATTAAAGGGGCAAAGTGGTTCTCTAAGATTGATCTTCGGGGTGCGTATAATTTGGTGCGGATTAAGCAGGGAGATGAGTGGAAAACTGCATTTAATACGCCCGAGGGCCATTTTGAGTATTTGGTAATGCCTTTTGGTCTTTCTAATGCTCCTTCAGTCTTTCAGTCCTTTATGCACGATATTTTCCGTAAATACCTGGATAAATTTATGATTGTGTATTTGGATGATATTTTGATTTTTTCGGATGACTGGGAGTCGCATGTTCAACAGGTTAGGAAGGTTTTTCAGGTTTTGCGGGCCAATTCTTTGTTTGTAAAGGATTCAAAGTGTATTTTTGGGGTTCAGAAGATCTCCTTTTTGGGGTATATTTTTTCCCCTTCTTCTGTTGAGATGGATCCTGTCAAGGTTCGGGCTATTTGTGATTGGACGCAGCCTACTTCCCTGAAGAGTCTTCAGAAGTTCTTGGGCTTTGCTAATTTCTATCGTCGATTTATAACTGGGTTTTCAAGTGTTGCTAAACCTCTGACTGATTTGACTAAGAAGGGTGCTGATGTTGCCAATTGGTCCTCTGCGGCTGTGGAGGCCTTTCGGGAGCTCTTGGCTATGAAGTGGGCATTTGAGGAGTGGCGTCATTGGCTTGAGGGTGCTAGACATCAGGTGGTGGTCTTGACTGATCACAAGAATCTGATTTACCTTGAGTCTGCCAGGCGTCTGAATCCTAGACAGGCGCGCTGGTCGTTGTTTTTCTCCCGGTTTAATTTTGTGGTTTCATACTTGCCGGGTTCAAAAAATGTGAAGGCAGATGCCCTTTCTAGGAGTTTTGAACCTGACTCTTCTGGTGATTCTGAGCCTACGGGTATCCTTAAGGATGGGGTTATTGTGTCTGCTGTCTCCCCAGACTTGCGACGTGCTTTGCAGGAGTTTCAGACTGATAGGCTTGATCGTTGTCCGCCTGGGAGACTGTTTGTTCCAGATGAATGGACCAGTAGAGTCATCTCGGAGGTTCATTCTTCTGTGTTGGCAGGTCACCCTGGAATTTTTGGTACCAGAGATTTGGTGGCCAGGTCCTTCTGGTGGCCTTCCCTGTCTCGGGATGTGCGTGCCTTTGTACAGTCTTGTGATGTTTGTGCTCGGGCCAAGCCTTGCTGTTCTCGGGCTAGTGGATTGTTGTTGTCCTTGCCTATTCCGAAGAGGCCGTGGACGCACATTTCTATGGACTTTATCTCGGACCTCCCGGTTTCTCAGAAAATGTCCGTCATTTGGGTGGTGTGTGACCGTTTTTCTAAGATGGTTCATTTGGTACCCTTGCCCAAATTGCCTTCTTCATCTGAGTTGGTTCCTTTATTTTTTCAGAATGTGGTTCGTTTACATGGTATCCCGGAAAACATCGTTTCTGACAGGGGGTCTCAATTTGTGTCTAGGTTCTGGCGAGCGTTCTGTGCCAGGATGGGCATTGATTTGTCTTTTTCGTCTGCATTCCATCCTCAGACTAATGGCCAGACGGAGCGAACTAATCAGACCTTGGAGACTTATTTGAGGTGTTTTGTGTCTGCTGATCAGGATGATTGGGTCGCCTTTTTGCCGTTGGCAGAGTTTGCCCTCAATAATCGGGCCAGTTCTGCCACTCTGGTTTCTCCTTTCTTTTGCAATTCAGGGTTTCACCCTCGTTTTTCATCTGGCCAGGTGGAATCTTCGGATTGCCCTGGAGTGGACACGGTGGTGGATAGACTGCACCGGATTTGGAGTCATGTGGTGGACAATTTGAAGTTGTCTCAGGAGAAGACTCAGCAGTTTGCTAATCGTCATCGTCGTGTGGGTCATCATCTCCGCGTTGGGGACTTGGTGTGGTTATCTTCTCGTTTTGTCCCTATGAAGGTCTCTTCTCCTAAGTTTAAACCTCGGTTCATAGGTCCTTATAAGATTTTGGAGATTCTTAATCCTGTATCTTTTCGTTTGGACCTACCAGCATCTTTCACCATTCATAATGTCTTCCATCGGTCGTTGTTGCGGAGGTACGAGGTACCAGTTGTTCCTTCTGTTGAGCCTCCTGCTCCTGTGCTGGTGGAGGGTGAATTGGAGTATGTTGTGGAGAAGATTTTGGACTCTCGCGTTTCCAGACGGAGACTTCAATATTTGGTTAAATGGAAGGGATACGGTCAGGAGGATAATTCTTGGGTGACTGCCTCCGATGTTCATGCCTCTGATTTGGTTCGCGCCTTTCATAGGGCGCATCCAGATCGCCCTGGTGGTTCTCATGAGGGTTCGGTGCCCCCTCCTTAAGGGGGGGGTACTGTTGTGAATTCTGTTTTTGGGCTCCCTCTGGTGGTTACTGCTGGTACTGGCTGACTTTTGTCTTGCACCTGTTCCCATCAGGAAACTGGGAGTTTCCTATTTAGTCTGGCTTCTCAGTCATTCTAGTGCCGGCAATCAATGTTACCAGAGCACCTCTGTTGCTTGCTACCTGCTCCAAGTCTGCAATTCAGCTAAGTTGGATCTTTGGCATTTTTTGTGTTTGTTTGTCCAGCATGCATTTATATTTCTCTTGCTGCTGGAAGCTCTAGTGATCTGAAATTACTACTCCGGTGTCATGAGTTGATAACGGAGTTAAAGTAATTTCAGGATGGCTGTTTAGGGTTTTGAGGTGACCGCGAAGTCCTCTTTTGTATTTTCTGCTATCTAGTCAGAGGGCCTCTCTTTGCTGAATCTATATTCATACTGCGTACGTGTTTTCCTCTTACCTAACCGTTATTATATGTGGGGGGCTACTATCACTTTTGGGGTTTCCCTGGAGGCAAGCCAGGTCTGTGTATTCCTCTACTAGGGGGTAACTAGATCTCCGGCTGGTGCGAGGTGTCTAGGGATAATCGTAGGCACACCCCCTGGCTACTATTAGTTGCGTGTTAGGTTCAGCGTCGCGGTCATCTGAGATTCCATCATTCCTAGAGCTAGTCCGTTTTTGCCTGAGTCCCTGCCATTGGGAACCATGACAGTTGGCGTGCTAGGTATGTTATTGCTGTACCTTGCCGATCTCTCTTAGTGTAGCTCTGCTGCATCGCTGGGCTCTGCTGCATTATTTCAAGTGAGTCACCTGACACACCCAGCTCTTCTGTGCTACTGGGCTCTGCTACATAACTTCAATTCAATCATCTGACATCCAGCTTCGCTATGCTGCTGGACTCTGCTATATCACTTCAAGTGAATCACCTGATATACCCAAGTCATCTGTGCTTCTGGGCTCTGCTTTATCAATTCAAGTCAGTCACCTGTCACAACCAGCTCTTTTGTGCCACTGAGCGCTTCTACATCACTTCAAATGAGCCACTTGACATGCTAAGCTCGGCTGTGCTACAGCACTTTAAGTAAAGAAACTGACATACCCAGCATGACTTTGCTGCTGGGCTCTGCTATATCCCTTTAACTGAGTCTCCTGACATACTCAGCTCTGCTGCGCCTTTTCATTTTGCTACATCATTACAACAGAGTCTCTTGACATGGTCAGCTGTGCTGTGCTTCTAAGCTCTGCTGTGCTGGTGATGAACTCTGCTGCAACACTCAGCTCTGCTACAACTCTACCATGATTCTGCAGATCTATTCCGCTTTGATACACTGGCTAGTCTACTCTACCGTGACATTATCTCCCTTTGCTCAGTCCCCGTCTTCCCTGTGCTATACTCCTCCAGTTGCCGTCCAGCCATTACAGCCTCCGTTGTGCCACGCTGTAGATTTAGCTGCAAATTCATCTGACCGGATGAAACATTACAGGTTTTGTGCCTGTGGGGCGGTGAGGCCTGGAGTCATGGGGACTCAGCTTTGCAGCATCTCACCCGCCCTGCTGGTGCACCGCAGTCGCGAGGCTGGTTGGCGCACGGCGCTGCACCTTTAAGGCTATAAAAAGATAGGCACCCACTGAGAGGTTCACTGTGACGTGGCAGTGGGCTTCATACTGTCTGATCAGGATATTAAACTAAGAACCTCATGTTAAATTTCGTAAATTTTAGCGGCATGAGATCCACATATGATTTTTGGATTTGCCATCTATCGTTTTTCTACAGTTCTGAGATATAAAGCCCACTATAACCTTACATTTCCAGGATTGTACTTTCTTATAGAAAGCGTTATTCCTTTATTACTACAGCAGGGAAAGAAACTGAATGACAGCAGTGCTGCGGGAGACTAGATAGGCAGGGTAAAGTCACTGACAATAACAGATAAGAGCGCTGCTCTGGCTTCCTATATGGATGCCGCTATATGCACCTTGTCCTGACACATTGGGGTCCCTGGGTCCGTGTGGGTGAGCCATTCTTTCAACCCCCCTTCCCCCCCCCCCCAGGATCTGCGCTAAGTGTACCCGTTGTGGCCGGAGTGTTCCTTTAATGTAAAGTATCTGGCATTTCGTTCCATTTTTTTCCCCAATTTCAATGCTCTAATAATAGCCTAGCCTTTGTTACGGGGGGCAGCGGATGGCAGGGAAAGGGTTAATTGGTGGCAGCGCGCGATCCATAGCTGTTATTGTTGCTTTTGCTGAAGGAAGATGAAAGTGGAGGTAAAAAAAAAAAAAAAAACCTGCGTCGTTCTCTGCCTGCAGAGCTGAACTCGCGAGGTCAGGCTTTGGATGCTATATGTATTTTTTGCACGAGTAGGAAGAAGCATAATGGAGAGAAGCGAGCGGGTGACTCATTAGTCGCACACGAGGCCCTAATCGCCTCCCCTGCTGCTTCACCATTTTCCTTCCTAAGCAGGTTGTAGCTCGGCAATAGGCACCAGACTTGATTAAAAAATAATTTAGCATTTCAAATAAATTGGCTGTTTTGTTTCTAAGTAAGAAATGTATCCTTATGGGGGGGGAAGGCGAAGCTGTAGATAAGGCTCGGCGAAGGCTTACGGAAAAACATGACTTTACCGCATCACATTCACTTACAAGGAGATCGCAACTGTATTTGGTATTGTAAGCAAATAGAGCTCAGCTGCAATACCGCACATGACCATATACAATGGGGGCACTGTTTCTACTATTTCTCATTTTCTTTCAATCACTCATTTTTTTTATGCCATGGGATTGACTTTTTTTCTTTTTTTTTTTTTTTACTCTCGTTTGCTATTTTACCAAATCCCCAGATATATTTTTTCCATAGAAGATGATACAAAAATGGAATAGATATGAAGATAATATGCAGTGTGAACAGAGTAGATGGGGACCTTCCTGGCTGCAGGTGGGACTGTGTAAGTTACTTTCACTGAAGGAGGATGAGCTGAACCCCCATTTCTTATAAGCCCCGTTGCAGATGCCTGTTCTGCCCCATTAAAAGTTCTGAACTTCTTAATACTTTTTGGTGGGAAGGTAATGATTGATTTAAAAAAAAAAAAAAAAAAAAATTGGCATAAATCATGGATGATGATTTCCGTTCACTGACAGCAAGCAAGATAATAGAAATCTGAAGAATCCAAACACGAAGAATATAATAAAGTTTCATTACCTTTCATTACACAACTGTAAGAATAAGACCCTGCCCCCTAGAGGTTCCCGTGTGTGTTACCTTATGTCAGGCTCAGGTCAGTACATCTGCTTTCTGTGGAGTCTGTAATGAATTTCCTGGAATAAAGAGCATTATTCTCATTGTAAAATAATGATACATTCAGACTATTTGTCGGAATTTATGCGGAATGAAATGTCGATTCTTCCGCGGCGGAGCGGTGACTTACGGAGCGTGGAGCATTTGGGAAGAGTAAAAATGCAGATGTGTGATCCATTACTTATGAAGAATTGCAGCAAAATGTGTAAAGAAACGAGTCAGATCTTCAGGCTTCATTTTACTTGATTTGTAGAATTTGGGGAGCTGAAGAAAACTGAATATATTTCCTACCATATAGATTAGTTCAGCATTTAAAGGGGTAAGAATGGCTGATAAATATAAAAATCAGTCATTCTGCTCTAAACCTGAAGGATCTAGTGCTAGTCGCTCCGGTAGTCTATACTGACTGCTTAAGCTTGTGACTGTCTGCAGCAGTCAAGTGACTGGTGCCTTTAAGGATCAGATGTTGTAGTCACCTGACCACTGTAACCAATCAGAAGCCACAGTAGTCAGATAACTGAGAAGAAGGATGTCTTCACCCCCTGTTGTGATGTATGTCGCTGGAGTGGCCAATCCTGGATCCATGGGGGTTAGAGCGGGTGAGTATGACTGAGCTCACTATTTTCAAGCCCCTTGTAAATGAAACTGCAAAACCCCTTTAATTTTGACTTTCCCCTTAACACTAGGTACAAAACTTAGATTCATAGAACCATAGAATGATAGAGTTGGAAGGCACCTCCAGGGTCCTCGTGTCCAACCCCCTGCTCAATGCAGGGTCTCAGACAGATGTCTGTCCAGCCTCTGTTTGAAGACTTCCATTGAAGGAGAACTCACCACCTCTCATGGCCGCCTGTTCCGCTCACTGATCGCCCTCACTCTCAAAAAGTTTTTTCTAATATCTAATCTGTATCTTCTCGCTTTCAGTTTAATTCCATGTGCAAATGAGAATAATGATGGTCCCTCTACACTGTGACAGCCCAGGTGACCCTGTGACTAAATGATGGCTACTAGAAATGGCCACATTTGGGACTCTACTCCAAGAAGGGCAAGGAGCGGGTCTGGCTGACATGGGAAGCCCTAAGGGAATTATATTGTACAATGGATGTGATGATGTAATAGATGGGGAGGCAGAGCGGCATTTCTCCAGATTCCGGAGCCCTGGGGGTTAATAGCAGCCATTTATAAGCGTAGCGGAGGATTCAGACGTGGCGCTCTGATAGAGCCCCCTCCTCTCCCGGCACCACGGTAAAGTGCCTTTCCATTCTTCCATTTTTGGGTTCGTGCGGAGAAAACCCATTTAAAGCCTGCATTTCCCAAATACCTCATTGTCGATCTCAAAAGGTATTTTGCGCTCCATGCATATTTCCTGGTGTATCAGAAGAAAGGAACTCAAAAGTCACTAATGAGGCTCAAAAGGAGACCTGCCACTGCTCTTTTAAGGCACAAAAGCCTCCCGCAGGCCGGAATTGTTGCCAACGCCACTTTATGCAGAATGCTGGTAAATCAGCCCGTTTCCAAAAAGACCCCGGAGGAAATGAATGAGGGGAGGCCGGCCGCGTTGCTAGGTGATGGAAAGCTGTCTTATTACTGTGCGAATGTGGCACAAAGTTCTCGTGTGTGGCACACAGTCTTGTCGTCCACGCCATGACAACAGGTAGAGATGTCACAAGCCCCCCGTGCAGCCTGGGACCACCAAGATGTCTTCATATTCCCCAAGAAGGACTTCCATAAAGTCCGTGACGCAAGATGGGAGGGGATGATACGATTCTGCAGACTTGTAGCTATTTGGATGAAGAGAATTTCCCCCAAAATTAACCCCACTGAATGATGGGGATGTAGTTCCCGAGGCATCACACAATAGTCCGAACGACTCCAACCTCATTGTACAGACTGTACTGCAGGACACAAGATGGCCCCCACGATACAGGTCTCATTACAGTGCCCAAAGTGCCAGTCCCACTACAATGCCCACTTATTATAGTCCTCATACCAATGTCATTACCATGGTGCAAGACCCAATAAAGTCCCCATTATGTCAGTACCATTGTAATACCCATGGTGCTATCCTCCCTGCAGTCCCCATAGTGGCCTCCTCAGAATAGTCTATGTGGCACCAGTCCCATTGTAGTGCCCATAGTGCTATCCTCACTGCAGTCGTCATAGTGACCTCCTCAGATTAGTCTATGTGGCACCAGTCCCATTGTACTGTCCATAGTGCTATCCTCACTGCAGTCCCCATAGTGGCCTCCTCAGAATAGTCTATGTGGCACCAGTCCCATTGTACTGCCCATAGTGCTATCCTCACTGCCGTCCCCATAGTGGCCTCCTCAGAATAGTCTATGTGGCACAAGTCCCATTGTAGTGCCCATAGTGCTATCCTCACTGCAGTCGTCATAGTGGCCTCCTCAGAATAGTCTATGTGGCACCAGTCCCATTGTACTGCCCATAGTGCTATCCTCACTGCAGTCCCCATAGTGGCCTCCTCAGAATAGTCTATGTGGCACCAGTCCCATTGTACTGCCCATAGTGCTATCCTCACTGCAGTCCCCATAGTGGCCTCCTCAGAATAGTCTATATGGCACCAGTCCCATTGTACTGCCCATAGTGCTATCCTCACTGCAGTCCCCATAGTGACCTCCTCAGAATAGTCTATGTGGCACCAGTTCCATTGTAGTGCCCATAGTGCTATCCTCACTGCAGTCGTCATAGTGATCGCCTCAGATTAGTCTATGTGGCACCAGTCCCATTGTAGTGCCCATAGTGCTATCCTCACTGCAGTCGTCATAGTGACCGCCTCAGATTAGTCTATGTGGCACCAGTCCCATTGTACTGCCCATAGTGCTATCCTCACTGCAGTCGTCATAGTGATCGCCTCAGATTAGTCTATGTGGCACCAGTCCCATTGTACTGCCCATAGTGCTATCCTCACTGCAGTCGTCATAGTGACCTCCTCAGATTAGTCTATGTGGCACCAGTCCCATTGTACTGTCCATAGTGCTATCCTCACTGCAGTCCCCATAGTGGCCTCCTCAGAATAGTCTATGTGGCACCAGTCCCATTGTACTGCCCATAGTGCTATCCTCACTGCCGTCCCCATAGTGGCCTCCTCAGAATAGTCTATGTGGCACAAGTCCCATTGTAGTGCCCATAGTGCTATCCTCACTGCAGTCGTCATAGTGGCCTCCTCAGAATAGTCTATGTGGCACCAGTCCCATTGTACTGCCCATAGTGCTATCCTCACTGCAGTCCCCATAGTGGCCTCCTCAGAATAGTCTATGTGGCACCAGTCCCATTGTACTGCCCATAGTGCTATCCTCACTGCAGTCCCCATAGTGGCCTCCTCAGAATAGTCTATATGGCACCAGTCCCATTGTACTGTCCATAGTGCTATCCTCACTGCAGTTCCCATAGTGACCTCCTCAGAATAGTCTATATGGCACCAGTCCCATTGTACTGTCCATAGTGCTATCCTCACTGCAGTTCCCATAGTGACCTCCTCAGAATAGTCTATGTGGCACCAGTTCCATTGTAGTGCCCATAGTGCTATCCTCACTGCAGTCGTCATAGTGATCGCCTCAGATTAGTCTATGTGGCACCAGTCCCATTGTAGTGCCCATAGTGCTATCCTCACTGCAGTCGTCATAGTGACCGCCTCAGATTAGTCTATGTGGCACCAGTCCCATTGTACTGCCCATAGTGCTATCCTCACTGCAGTCCCCATAGTGGCCTCCTCAGATTAGTCTATGTGGCACCAGTCCCATTGTACTGCCCATAGTGCTATCCTCACTGCAGTCCCCATAGTGGCCTCCTCAGATTAGTCTATGTGGCACCAGTCCCATTGTACTGCCCATAGTGCTATCCTCACTGCAGTCCCCATAGTGACCTCCTCAGAATAGTCTATGTGGCACCAGTTCCATTGTAGTGCCCATAGTGCTATCCTCACTGCAGTCGTCATAGTGATCGCCTCAGATTAGTCTATGTGGCACCAGTCCCATTGTAGTGCCCATAGTGCTATCCTCACTGCAGTCGTCATAGTGACCGCCTCAGATTAGTCTATGTGGCACCAGTCCCATTGTACTGCCCATAGTGCTATCCTCACTGCAGTCGTCATAGTGATCGCCTCAGATTAGTCTATGTGGCACCAGTCCCATTGTACTGCCCATAGTGCTATCCTCACTGCAGTCGTCATAGTGACCGCCTCAGATTAGTCTATGTGGCACCAGTCCCATTGTACTGCCCATAGTGCTATCCTCACTGCAGTCCCCATAGTGGCCTCCTCAGATTAGTCTATGTGGCACCAGTCCCATTGTACTGCCCATAGTGCTATCCTCACTGCAGTCCCCATAGTGACCTCAGATTAGTCTATGTGGCACCAGTCCCATTGTACTGTCCATAGTGCTATCCTCACTGCAGTTCCCATAGTGACCTCCTCAGAATAGTCTATGTGGCACCAGTCCCATTGTAGTGCCCATAGTGCTATCCTCACTGCAGTCGTCATAGTGACCGCCTCAGATTAGTCTATGTGGCACCAGTCCCATTGTACTGCCCATAGTGCTATCCTCACTGCAGTTCCCATAGTGACCTCCTCAGAATAGTCTATGTGGCACCAGTCCCATTGTACTGTCCATAGTGCTATCCTCACTGCAGTTCCCATAGTGACCTCCTCAGAATAGTCTATGTGGCACCAGTCCCATTGTAGTGCCCATAGTGCTATCCTCACTGCAGTCGTCATAGTGACCGCCTCAGATTAGTCTATGTGGCACCAGTCCCATTGTACTGCCCATAGTGCTATCCTCACTGCAGTCGTCATAGTGACCGCCTCAGATTAGTCTATGTGGCACCAGTCCCATTGTAATGCCCATAGTGCTATCCTCACTGCAGTCCCCATAATGGCCTCCTCAGATTAATCTATGTGGCACCAGTCCCATTGTAGTGCCCATAGTGCTATCCTCACTGCAGTCCCCATAGTGGCCTCCTCAGAATAGTCTATGTGGCACCAGTCCCATTGTACTGTCCATAGTGCTATCCTCACTGCCGTCCCCATAGTGGCCTCCTCAGAATAGTCTGTGTGGCACCAGTCCCATTGTAGTGCCCATAGTGCTATCCTCACTGCCGTCCCCATAGTGGCCTCCTCAGAATAGTCTGTGTGGCACCAGTCCCATTGTAGTGCCCATAGTGCTATCCTCCCTGCAGTCCCCATAGTGACCTCCTCAGATTATAATGGGATTGGTGTCACATAGACTAGTGTGTTTAGTGCTATCCTCACTGCAGTCTCCATAGTGACCTCCTCGGAATAGTGAACATGGCACAGTCCCATTGTAGTGTCTTTAGTGCTATCCTCACTGCAGCCCCATAATGGCCTCCTCAGATTAATCTATGTGGCACCAGTATTTTAATTCGAGTGTCGAGGCTCTAAAGTATCTTGTAGAACAGCTACTTCCAGGGCCGGACTGGCCATCTGGCAATTCTGGAAAATGCCAGAAGGGCCTGACTGGTCGTGAGCTGTCTTGTCTGCTATGTTGTTAACAGAATCAGTGTTCTCAAGACAGCCGTACTGTTAAGAGTTGTGATGGAGCACAAAGTCGCTGACTCCGTCACTTACCCCAGCAGGCCACGGGTGTCATCAGAGATATTGGTCTTGTAGTAAATCTTCCTTTCCTCCATCCAGGGTAATATTAGTAATATATCCCATCTGGTTCATGGGGTCGGGGGCAACATGGGCCTGTGTGATTGCAAATGCCAGGACTGAATTTCAGCCCCAGTCCGTACCTGGCTACTTCCAATAGTTGGCAGTAGAGAGTCGGCTTTCTTGGTCATGGAGGAGGAGCTAATTTGCATACCTTTTCCCAGGGAGCATTGCTTGGCCTATAAGTCTCCCTAAGGTGAAACAGTGCTCACTAGATCATTTTATTTCTTGCCATAACGCCTCACGCTGTAAAAAGATGGGGGGCTGGGGTGTGAATACTTTAAACAGCACAACTCCGTTTCACCTCCATCTATGTGATGTAATTTACTTATCTGCAAACCCTACCATAAGTTCCACTCCACCTGCGCACAGATACACAGATACATATCGTCCTGTATGTTGGTGACGCTCGCGAGGTTCATGTCGACGTCACAGTAATTTTGTTCTCTTTCCTCAGAAAAGATTCTTCACTTAGAAAAGTCGCATTTCCCCGTAACAGCGGGAATTGGGATCATTGACCCGAGCTCGAGTCGCAGACAGCGGGATAAGGAAGGAGAATTTACTGGAACAATAACGGAATAAAGTGACGGCACAAATATTTGTCTGGACTATAAGGAGCGTATCTAACGCCGCCACTGCGTGTTTACTAATGGGATCTCACATTTCATACACGCGACCCTATCAGACCGTGACTATAAACCTCCTATAATGCTGCCTCACTAAATCTGCCCAATTTAGGGTTAACGTCCCTTTAAGAATTAAAAGCCAACTTAATGATTAAAATCACCCAAATTCTGAATTAATCACAATTTAATATGAGCAGTGGAAGACATGAGCCAACATGGCGGCATCTCAAGCAGAGCCCCAAACAGCATGTTGTGTGAAAAATAGGCAAAAATTCTAAAAAAAATATTATTTCTTCTTATTTCCTAAAATGGCCTGCCCCTCATAGATACATGCAGTAGGCCCTCTTCTTCTCTATCTCTAGCATTGAAGAATCGTCTCATCGCGCTAATTAAACCCTAATTTTCCAGCGCGTATCGAGTCGTTCGTCACAATGAACGCTAGAACCGCTAATGGGTTAATTGCCGTGTCTAGGAAATGGCAGGGGTATTTGCTTTCTTAGCGAATTACAATTTGCCCAATGAAAAAAGACAAGGCCGGCTACACAAAAGAGACACTTTCTAGTGGAGACCCACTCCGGTTGCCGTGGAAACGACTCCATTCTTCCCCGCCGCGGCCGAGATGATTTATGCGCTCAAGGTTTCTACATGGAAACTGACGGGAGAGAGGCGACCGCTCGCTTTCTTATGTGTATAGTGCAGCACACGGCCAGGCCCTGACGCGTTTCTTAGCTACGGCTTGTATGGTCCTTGACATCGTCACGTCAGACATGTTTTTTTATGGCGCTGCTTTAAGCTGTTAACAAAGGCGTCTTTGAAGAGGATCCACAAAGTAAGGAGGAAAATGGAGGGTGCGGTGTGGGGCCCTGAACATCAGGCCCTTCATTTACAAAAGGATTTGAGATATTCTGTATTTTTTCCTGAGAATTTGTGTTGATTTTGTTATTTTGGGTTTAGTTGAGGACCAGCAGTGATGTCCTCGGCCTCCTGAGGAGTAACAACGACCATTTTGAAGCAGTCAATGTTGGGGTGGGGGCAACACCGCCATTATCTTCCTGCTAGTCATAACCAACATTGAGGGAGGGAGCCAGGTCGGTAAGATAATGGGCTGGCGGTAACGCCATATGATCAGAAGAAGATAAATGGGGTCACATGACCTTCTGGTAAAATAGAGAATTAGTAACATCATTAGAATCAAATGAAAACCCCTATAGATCCTACAGTCCGCACCTCACTTATCTTCAGCGTCAAAGAAATGTCAACTCCCCCTAAGTGTCTGAATAAAGATTATTTTCTCCCCTCTTCATTCAGCGGCGTGCAGGCGCCGGGCAGCATCATAACGCTGTAAACCTGCAGGTTAAGCGCATATCTCTAGGTTAACAGCGTTACTTCTGGTGACAGGGTCCCTTTAAGTGTCCTGGTGCATTATCCGTATCTATCCCAGGTGCCCCCTATGGTTTTACCCCGTGTTTCACCTTTCAGTATTCTGTCCTTAGCGCTCTTTTGCTGGTTGGCCCAGGTTCTCCCGCTTAGTATCAGTCCCAGGTTCTACTTCAGTGCATGACCCAGATACCACCTTTGCTTTCGGCCCCTGGGACTTCCCCCGCTGTGTGTAACCCACATCCCCTTTATCCTTCCCCCTGGATACATCTGTTAGTATCAGCCTCAGATGCCCTCTTTGGTGTTTTGCCCCTTTTCAGTATCAATCTCGTGACCCAGGGAGCAACTTTGCTATCTTCTCCGCGAGCCTCCTCAGTGTCTATCCTAGGTTCCCCATTCAATGTGTAACCCCTCAGTCCCCTTCTTTTTTCCTCCCAGGTTCCACCTCTAATCAACTGTCCCTGGTGCCCCTTCTGGTTCTTCTTCAGGTTCCCTCTTTCAGTGTCTGTCCTAGGTTCCCCTCCTGTTTCTGAACCAGATGCCAGTGTTACCATCTGTCCACAGTGCCCCTTCCATGTCTGGCTCAGGTTCGCCTCCTGATGTCCATTTTTCTTTGCCCAATGTGCGCTCCTCGGTGCCTTGGATCACCCTTCAGTGTCTATTTCCGTTTGCCCTTTCATCCTCTGCTCTGGATATCACCTACAGAGTCTGCACGCTTTTCCCTCATGTTCTCCCCCAGTAAGATTTTGTGGTTTAGTGTAAGAACTATCCCCAGACATTCAATAATGGTTCTTCTCAGAGTATCTGCAACCGCTGTGATCATCCCAAGTCCTGTTATCTCTGTCTAGCTGCAGCTCCATAACACTGCCCTTTTTAAGCTGACGACTTTAGACGTACTCTCCCTTTAAATCCTGCAAGCAGAGGCAGGGTCAGGCAGAGTAAGAATATCAAATGTGGCCATGCATTAATACGGATGAATAATACAAATATGTCCGCCGTCTCCTTCCCGCTCGACTTGCAATCTGTCTCTTTTGTCTGGGATTGCTTGCTCTGTTCTTCCATAAACTTGCTGCCCCAGAAGCTTTGCCGGTAAGTGCCGTGTCTGCTGCCCCTGTCTCCATTTCGCTGCCTGTGCAGAATTGAAAGCACCAGCTGGATTTACTCAGGGGACCAATTTAAATCTGAACGAAACATCTCGTTGGCCCTGCTATAAAATGCGTACAAGAGGCGTGAAGGTGCGGGGTGGAGGCTGGCACAGCTGCGGAGATGCCAAGTTCTCTTCTCTCTTGTGGATTTGCAGCAGCGAGAACGAGCGAGGCAGCCAAAGGTGACGGTAACAAAATTTTGTTGTTGCAGAAGCCCGGAGAGTGCCGGTGTTAACCAATTACCGAGCCCGTCGCACAAATGAAGCATCTCCCCAGCAGCCTGTCACTTTGTTTTGATATCGAGCCTGGCTGGCACCTGGGAATGGAGTCAGGACAAGCGGATAAATCAGTGGCGGATGGGAATATTCCAAGCCACAGACTGCGGTGATTACATGGGTTAAAAAGTAAAAATCCCCAGAAAATAAAAGTTCTGGATTCTTTTCAGTTTGTTCTTACATGGGATTCTTGAAAAGCTGAGTGACCCCCAAATGGCTGTCATTACGTAACGGTGCTTTATAGCATGTGCCCACAAAAGGGGGCTCAACCGGCTGTGATGGCCTGGGCTCCCATTGCTTGCATGCTCAATCCCAACACTTTACAATGACCTTGGCAAATCTACCAAGTTCTGCCAACTTCTCCTGAAGCCTCCCGGAAAGCTTTTGGACGGAAGGTTTAATTTACAGAAGTGGCATGAAGAGAACGTGGCCTGAAAAGGGATGTGGCTATGGTGTTGGTATGGAAGGCTAGCTTGAAAGTTGGTTTACTTTGCTTTTTGGACACTTTTTATATTGTTGTTTTTTTGTGCTCTATATACTTGTATTATTTGGGCACTTAATAGATCTTGGTACAACCCGACTTCAACCCAGCGTTAGTTGTTGCCCAGTTTTCCTAGAATTCTGAGTATCAAATCTGTCTAGCAAGAAAACAGTGCAGAAATGGGAAATGTGTCCACACATACTGTATACACCAGATTAATCTTTCAGGAAAGTGAGGTCACTACTGATTATAAAAGTCAATGATTAAAGCTTACCTGTCATTTCAGGTAACTGATCAGAATAAGCTGCCATGGGGACATGAGGAATTACACTATTTCTGGTCATTAAATGACTTGTATTCTGCAATTTTCATCACATTTCAACTCTGCCAGGCTCCATTTCTAATTTTCAGTTGTCTCTGAGCTAGTGGGTATAGACTAGCTGATATAACATCTCCCATACACAGCACAGACAGACATGAAGGATTCTTACTCTTCTGTCTCTATGTAGCACTTGTTCTGAAGGAGTAGCAAGATGGAGGACATTATACAGCAGTACTGAACAGTGTAGCTATGAATCCAGCACTGGTTGCGTGATCACTTACTAGAAAGCAGCTGCAGCATGGAGGACATTATACAGTGAAATGGAGCAGAGTAGCTGTGAATTCAGCACTAAGTAAGCTGATCAGTTACTAGAAAACAGCAGCATGGAGGACATTATAGAACGATACTGAGCTGTGAGGCTGTGAATCCAGCTGTGCTGCAAGATAAACACTTGCTAGAAATTAGCAGTTATTGTATGTGTCTCTTTGCCTCTCACTCTTCTCTTTCCTCCTTCCCCTCTCCTCTCCATAGTCATCAATGGGCATCTGTTATCCAATCCCTCAGGGAGCTACAGTCCGTCTTGATCAGATTTTTGCTGTTTTTCAGAGAGAATGATGAGTTCTAGAGTTTTCTGAGACTACCTTGAGATTGTTGGCAAATATGCAAAATATAAAGACATATTTCTTTCTGGTCAATAGAGATGTGGGGGCTGGAGGTGTTTTACTGTAGTTTTCAAGGATAGCGAGAAACCAGAATGCAAAACACCAGCAAGAAAGCAAAATATTATGCAAAAGAAAAGTGTGCTCAAGTGATGAATAAATATAAAGCAAAACATTGATAAAAAGAGGGAAAAAGAGAAAGATTAAAGTATATAAAATAATGAAGCAAGCATGCAGATTAGATGTAATCAAGGGGCTCTTGGGAAGCTCATCGTTTTCATACCAATGACCACGATATCAATCCAACTCAATAATAGTAGCAGCAAACCAGTGGATGTCTAAGCCAATAACTGCCCACTTTGATGTCCGACATAGAGCTCTTATACCCGCCAAAGGTCACAATTCTCCAGACAAACCTGGAGTTTCTAGTGAACAAAGAATAACAAACAGTTATAAAAGTAGTTATGATGTGGTGTTGTAAAGTCCATCTTTCCAGGCGCTTGGTCGTAAAACCTCTTTAAATTAGAATTGAAGAGGGGAGAACGACCGAAAATTACACAAATGAACCCTTCCATACCCAGAACGTGTAGATGGAGAAAAGGGGTGCCAACGATTAGAATGGGGTCCTTTATTGGTGCTCAGTAACATCACAACAAACTTTATTCCCGAGGCAGAAAGACTGGTTTCTTGATTGACGCCATTCATTCCTTCATGTTGAGGAGAGGGGATCCCTGAGGAGATTCTTACTTCCATCTCTAGAAGGACCTCATGGAAGCTGTATGGTCTATCTTTATGGCACATACAAATAGTTGCTCTTGCCTAAAACTCTCATGATCATGTCTGATCGAGGGGAGACTCGGCAGAACCTTCTTCTGAAATCAGCGTATTTAAGAGACCATTGATGTTGGGTTGGAACATCTTTTAGAGTTTGTCAGATAATGGAGGCCATCAAGAACTTCTTTGATGTCACATGGAAACCCCGGCAATCACTACCTACCCAAGGACCACTGGTCAGACCGTCACTAGACGCAAGTATTTACTAAAGTTGCGCATTGGATAACAAGGTCCTACCTGGCACTTTGCACTTTCTCGAATGTACTTGCAGTCATTTCTTCATTTATTAGAGACGCCTCTGGCAGATTTTTTCCAGTTTAAGTTAATAAAACTTTGGCACATAATTTCCCAAGAGCGGCAGATAAGCGCAATTTCACATTTTTTTTTTCAACTCAGAAATAAAAATCAACACAAAATGAAGCCGAGAGATAGTAAAACCGTCTCTGGTAGGAGTCCTGACTGTGATGTTAGCGCCACCTAAGGTAGCGCCACCTAAGGTGGCACCACAGATTATGGCATAAGAAATGTCGAAATGATATAAATGGTGGAATAATGAAGGCTCTAATGACCTTTGAGGTACAAGACCGTGGGAAGTACCATAAACCCCCAATGGAAAAAAAAAGGAGTCAAAATTCAGTCTTTATTTTTTTGGCGCAGAATCAAGAAGCTACAATGTAACCTTAAACCGTCTTGGCACCTGCAAGAATCAATTCTCAGTTTGCACACATTCAACAAACACATTTACTCCACATGCAAAGACCGAGAAATCCATTAGCATGCATGCACGCACGGAGTTAACCCTTTCCTAGCAGCTTCAAGCCCAGTCCTTCGAGACGCCCCATCCTGGGTCCTGTCTTGAAGATGGCACCGGAGAATTATCAATCCTCATACTGGAGGGTTAATGGTGGAGAACTAAAATCCTTCACTTTACGGGAAGCTGGCTCAGCAAATGGAGGCAATTAGGGAGCTAGACCTTTCCACAGAGGAGAATTGGAGAGTAGAAACTTCAAAGATTCCCTCAGCTGGTTTATAAACCGGTAAGGAGAATGGACGTCAGAACTGACACATTGGGTCAGACAGTCGGTCCCACTGGGGAGTTGGTAAAGGCTGGAATCCGCCATTCTGGGCTTATTTCTCTCTCTTGTTCTCTACTCCCTGCATCATGTTCTTGTCATTATGCTGTCTGTGCAGTGACAAAGAAAAATATAAACTGGTAATTATCTTCCATTGGGATCCCAGTATGATTGCTTCCTTAAAACGCTTGGTCAGGACCCCACCTACCTCTCTCACGCCGCGAAGGAAAAGTCATCTGTGAGCCAACTGCTGTTAATTAAGTGTGTAGACAGAACCTGGACTAGTGCCGCTAATATCAGGACCATAGACGACTATTAATCTGCAGCTATGGAGCAATTCCAGAGGGAAGACAAGCAAGCGAGGTCTGCAATATCCAGATGGCCTGAACCAATGACGAAGATAGAAAAGAAAAAGACTCTGTCAGTGCTATAGTGAGGAAGGATAAGGCACCAACTTATTTCTTATCCTGCTTTGATATGGATGGTGCATAACTACTATATTAGTGCCCCTATGTACAAGAATATAACTAGTATAATACTGCTCCGATGTACAAGAATATAACTACTATAATACTGCCCCTATGTACAAGAATATAACTACTATAATACTGCCCCCTATGTACAAGAATATAACTACTATAATACAGCCCCTATGTACAAGAATATAACTACTATAATACTGCTCCTATGTACAAGAATATAACTACTATAATACTGCCCCTATGTACAAGAATATAACTACTATAATACTGCCCCTATGTACAAGAATATAACTACTATAGTACTGCCCCTATGTACAAGAATATAACTACTATAATACTGCCCCTATGTACAAGAATATAACTACTATAATACTGCTCCTATATACAAGAATATAACTACTATAATACTGTCCCCTATGTACAAGAATATAACTACTATAATACTGCTCCTATATACAAGAATATAACTACTATAATACTGTCCCCTATGTACAAGAATATAACTACTATAATACTGTCCATATGTACTGAGGTATATAAACACTATAATACAGTCCTCTATGTACAATAATATAATTACTATAATATTGTCCCCTATGTACAATAATATAATTACTATAATACTGTCCCCTATGTACAATAATATAACTACTATAATATTGTCCCCTATGTACAAGAATATAACTACTATAATACTGCTCCTATGTACAAGGATATAACTACTATACTACTGCTCCTATGTACAAGAATATAACTACTATAATACTGCCCCTATGTACAAGAATATAACTGCTATAATACTGCCCCTATATACAAGAATATAACTACTATAATACTGCTCCTATATACAAGAATATAACTACTATAATACTGCTCCTATGTACAAGGATATAACTACTATAATACTGCTCCTATATACAAGAATATAACTATTATAATACTGCCCCTATGTACAAGAATATAACTACTATAATACCCTATGTACAAGAATATAACTACTATAATACTGCCCCTATGTACAAGAATATAACTACTATAATACTGTCCGTATGTACTGAGGTATATAAACACTATAATACAGTCCTCTATGTACAATCATATAATTACTATAATATTGTCCCCTATGTACAATAATATAATTACTATAATACTGTCCCCTATGTACAATAATATAACTACTATAATATTGTCCCCTATGTACAAGAATATAACTACTATAATACTGCTCTGTATGTACAAGAATATAACTACTATAATACTGCCCCTATGTATAAGAATATAACTGCTATAATACTGCTCTGTATGTACAAGAATATAACTACTATAATACTGTCCCCTATGTACAAGAATATAACTATTATATTACTGTCCCTATGTACAAGAATATAACTACTATAATACTGCCCTGTATGTACAAGATTATAACTACTATAATACTGCTCCTATTTACAAGAATATAACTACTATAATACTGCTCCTATGTACAAGATTCTAACTACTATAATACTGCCCCTATGTACAAGAATATAACTACTATAATACTGCCCCTATGTACAAGAATATAACTACTATAATACTGCCTCTATGTACAAGAATATAACTATTATAATACTGTCCCTATGTACAAGAATATAACTACTATAATACTGCTCCCTATGTACAAGAATATAACTACTATAATACTGCCCCTATGTACAAGAATATAACTATTATAATACTGTCCCTATGTACAAGAATATAACTACTATAATACTGTCCCTATGTACAAGAATATAACTACTATAATACTGCTCCTATGTACAAGAATATAACTACTATAATACTGCCCCTATGTACAAGAATATAACTATTATAATACTGTCCCTATGTACAAGAATATAACTACTATAATACTGCCCCCTATGTACAAGAATATAACTACTATAATACTGCCCCTATGTACAAGAATATAACTATTATAATACTGTCCCTATGTACAAGAATATAACTACTATAATACTGCCCCTATGTACAGGAATATAACTACTATAATACTGCCCCTATGTACAAGAATATAACTATTATAATACTGTCCCTATGTACAAGAATATAACTACTATAATACTGCCCCTATGTACAAGAATATAACTATTATAATACTGCTCCTATATACAAGAATATAACTACTATAATACTGCCCCCTATGTACAAGAATATAACTACTATAATACTGCCCCTATGTACAAGAATATAACTATTATAATACTGTCCCTATGTACAAGAATATAACTACTATAATACTGTCCCTATGTACAAGAATATAACTACTATAATACTGCTCCTATGTACAAGAATATAACTACTATAATACTGCCCCTATGTACAAGAATATAACTACTATAATACTGCTTCTATGTACAAGAATATAACTACTATAATACTGCCCCTATGTACAAGAATATAACTACTATATACTGTCCCCTATGTACAAGAATATAACTACTATAATACTGCCCCCTATGTACAAGAATATAACTACTATAATACTGCCCCTATGTACAAGAATATAACTGCTATAATACTGTCCCTATGTACAAGAATATGACTACTATAATACTGCCCCTATGCACAAGGATATAACTACTATAATACTGCCCCTATGTACAAGAATATAACTACTATAATACTGCCCCTATGTACAAGAATATAACTACTATAATACTGCCCCCTATGTACAAGAATATAACTGCTATAATACTGCCCCTATGTACAAGAATATAACTGCTATAATACTGCCCCTATGTACAAGAATATAACTACTATAATACTGCCCCTATGTACAAGAATATAACTACTATAATACTACCCCCTATGTACAAGAATATGACTACTATAATACTGCCCCCTATGTACAAGAATATAACTACTATAATACTACCCCCTATGTACAAGAATATGACTACTATAATACTGCCCCTATGCACAAGGATATGTGTGTGAATGTATATACACAATGGGACTTTTCTCGCCTTCTTCCCTGGTATTGGGGATGGTAATGTGACTAGCGTTGTCCTGTGCATTGGAATGCACTATATATGTATAATAGACTGCCGTCATCCACAGTGTTTTGCACAGTGAGATAATAACCTGCTTTTGCTTCTGATACTTCATTTCTGGCTGCAGTCAGCGGGGATGAATTCAGTTGGCATGAAATGCATTTGTGACTTAAGTTTCTAGTTATTGCAGCTGGAAAATTAGTGTGAAAAACAGAGAAAGTAGAATAATATCTCACTGTGAAAAAGAATCAAGCTGGCAGGTATAAAGTGGCAGCTCAGAACCAAGAATGTTCCGTATGGCAGAACGGAAAGTGTCGCTGGCACAATAGCTGGGCAATAAGTGATGTAGTGTCAGTGGAAAAATGGAAGAGCTTCTGGACTTGGCATGTTGTAACATGGTAGACATTATGGGCATTTTGACTCCATTGGGTCTTTTCAACTGCATTAGTACAAAAAAAGCCCCTAGCATAGCTCAAAGTGGCAACAATGTACCACTATTATAGTGCCGGGTTGTCGATAAACATGATGAGCAAAAAGAGCAACCAACCAATGACCTGGAAGAAGAGTTGCCCATTGTCGTTGACAGCATCGTTGTCCAATATGGCTACTTCTTATCATACAATTTGTTCCTCATCCTCTTTCTTTCTCCTTTCTGTTGTCACAATGAAAGATTCAGTTCTTTGCCTTGTTAGTGTTTTTTGTCACCACAACTTTTGGAATGTTTTTTTTCTCATTTCCAAAGTCTTTTTCATCTAATTGTCTCCACCTCTTAGAGTCTATGAAAGTTTGGCAAAGGTTTTATTTTGTTCGTGTATTACATTTTGTGATTTCTCTTTGCACACTTTAGTAATTTTGATGCGTTCCTTGTCATGTTTTTATTTTTCAAGAGAGGGTAGTTTTGTGAAGGCAACCTCCTTTTAGAGAGATACCAGGGCAGCCTGGGTTCACCATGAGTCGCATATCAGGACCCCAGTGGCCACTGCCAAGGAAGTGTAGCTCTTCAAAACAACGGTGGTACTTGTAAGTTTAGTGTTCTGGGTCTGGCAGAGTGGGCACCACTTTTTCAGAACCGTTCTCTATTCTGACACCGAGAGTGGTATCTTGAGCAGGAGACACTGCTCTATAATAGTTGTAGCTCAACTTCTGCTGGAAAATCAGTATGTGAAAGATTTTTTTGACACTGGACAACTCTTCTAAGATATTCTAGCACCTTCTATTTCCATTAACGTACCAGCCTAAGAAACCTATTTTATTGTCAGTAAGATGATCCATGTAAGAGCCAAATGGGTCCATAGTACTGATGATGAAAAATTCCCAAGACTCTAGTCTAGAAGCCATGTTGGTAGTTTGTAGCTTCCAGCCAGAGCCCTGCAATCCCCCTCTAACCTGTGACCTCCCGTCAATCTACATCCCAATAATGACATTGTGCCGGGCCTCCAAACCTGAAGATGTGACTAGGATACCAACAGGTGGGAAAGGTCCACTGGACTATTGATTTGGCTACTGGATCATGGTCCTGCGAATCTTTTTAATCTTCTGTAGTTCAGTTGATTTAACTTTTTGTTGAGGGCATCAATGGGGCTTCATTCCATTGAAAATTTCTCTAATGCATCAATATATTGGCATCAGTTTTTCAAATACGATAGATATACTTGATGGGTTGTAAGTATTTTGATAGATTATGAAGAAGAAAAATACTAATAGTCTGAAGTTGTCCTCGTGAATTCTGATTATTCTTTCTGGAGTGGCAGCTACTGGAAAATTGAGTCCTCAGGTTTCCAGTGTCAGTCTGTGGCCAAATGTCGATTTATTCTTCACTAGATATACATACGACATTTACCTTCCCTGACCCGTCCCTTTAAAGTCATGAGGAGGTCGGCTGGCGTAACATATATAATCCGCGTACGGGCTACACCACTGTTTCATCTGGAATGACAAGCTCAGTCAAGAGCCCTAGAGATTTCCCGGAATAATTCTTCTCCGCCTAGCACCGGCGACTGATGTGCCCTGCAAGTTTTGCTTGTGCCACTGGGGAATCTCTCAACTTCCCGAAACAAAGCTAAAGTATTTGCCAAGACAGCGAGAGTCTACGGGGGCTGAAGTGGTTTGTTCTCCAGGAGGGATAGAAGAACACGGTGGCATCATTGACTTCTGGAGATGCAGATAAAATTGCAGCTGTGAATGAAGATAAAAAATTACTTATCTGTTCAATGTATAAAAGAGTGGAAAATGGAGGAATTGTAAAAGCTACAGGAGCCCAAATATAGTGAACCTGCTGTCGAGAGGTGTTGGGACCTCTGGAGGCCTATGCCCTAACCAACTAATATTAGTATGCTTGGGTTGCCATGCCATTAGAATGTTTTTTTCTTCCCGTCACGACTCCTCTTTTTTAGGTTATGCCCTCTTGCATCTGCCGAACACCGTCTTTGCCCCTTACATGCTCCCTAAATACGCGCATCATGCCTTGTGGTGATGGAGCATTACAGTGACATGCTCAAGAAACTCCTCTTGCAGGTTTGGAAGTCTCGCTGGAGATTTCCCAAGTTTTCCAGGACGTTTTCCTTTTTCTAGGAGCATTCTAGGAGAGTAGGAAGTATCATTAATCCCAAAGGTCCAGCAGAAGACAACCTTGTCCAGACTTGACTTTGGCGCTAATAACAGCAATGCTGTCATATATATTCTGAAGTTGGATGGGTCCTCACTATAATTTTTTCTGGTGGGCTCAAGGAGCAGTAGCCCAGCTGGACATATCCTTTTTTTAGTTCTTTGTGATTCATTCTTCTCTAGGCTGAAGAAGAACAAGTTGGCTTACCGAGAGTTGAGGCATGCCATTGCTAGGTTGTTTCTATGGCTTTTGTCAACTGATGATGAAGGATTAAGGGTATGTGCACACGTCCGGATTTATTGCCGAAATTTCCTGAAGAAAACTGGAAATTTTCTGCAAGAAATCCGCATATTTTTTTTTTGTGTTTTTTTTCCGTTTTTTTCGCGTTTTTTTTTAGCATTTTGCAAGCGTAATTAGCTTGCAGAATGCTAAAGTTTTCCAAGCGATCTGTAGCATCGCTTGGAAAACTGACTGACAGGTTGGTCACACTTGTCAAACATACTGTTTGACAAGTGTGACCAACTTTTTACTATAGATGCTGCTTATGCAGCATCTATAGTAAAAGATAGAATGTTTAAAAATAATTAAAAAAATAAAAAAATGGTTATACTCACCCTCTGCAGCCTCCGTTCCTATAGATGCCGGCGTGGTTCAGGGCCTTCGGTGACGTCACGGCTTGTGATTGGTCGCGAGCGGTCACATGAGCGGTCACGCGACCAATCACAAGACAGTGACGTCACCGCAGGTCCTGAACCACACCATCTATAGGAACAGAAGCGGCGGCATGCAGCGGTGAGAGGCGGGAACACTCCGGGGACATCGAAGGTGAGTATAGGACTAGCATAAAAATAAGATATCGCGCTAAAACACTGCTGTACTAATATGTCCTAATGTGGGTTTTGCAAAAACCTAACTGTAACCACAAGCTACCGCCACTAGAAATGTCAAAACTGATAGTGGTGTTACAAAGAGAAAATATAGTGAGCACTGCTCCTTACCCAAAGGATGGCACAATAGGGATTACGACTGGCATATCGGTACTTGTTGCTGGCTGTAAATATCGGTTGCTGTAGATATCGGACACCTGGCGGCAGGAGTGGACTGCGAAAATGCCCGTAGTTGAGGAACGCGCAGAGCCAGAAGCGCTCCGGCCGGTAGCAATCCTGGATGCGCGTGTGAAAAAAATGGCTGACACTGCTCAGCCCAGCAGCGTGTGACGTCACAAAAACTACGGAGTGTAGAACGGGGCAAGAAGCTAACCAACGTGTTTCGAGGGACTCCGTCCCTCTTCGTCAGGGTTACCGCCCCCCTCACTGCCAATCGCTATATATAGTTTACCAGTGTAATTGACGAATTAACAAATTAACCCCTAAAAAGAAATATAAATGCGCAATAATTGCTCCTACTGGTTTATTATAATAATAACACCCCTATATTTATGTAATGTGTGGGATGCTACAACAATGTGTAGTGGGATTGCCAACAATACCTATATCAAATAAAATCAAACTAAGTTGTATTCATTTTTATTTATATTTGTATTTTTATTAAGTTATCTTCATTTTTATTAATATCAATACAGCCATAACTAAAGGAAGAGGGAGGGGGGAATTATTAAAACATGGGGAGGAAATGTTAAAAATATGTATACCATTATGGTATATATAAAAATATTACTTATATAGGAGATAAATAGGTAGATGGGAAATAAAAAAGCGAATATACCTGACCTATAATTATATAAATAGGAAGGTATATCCGTGTAGTTGAACATTTTTATATTAATAAGACAAAGTTAAAACGCATATAGTTCTAATTCATAATTCAGGCCCATAGGGGCCAGACTATTCAAATTAAAAATCCATTGGGATTCGACCCTAGACATCTTTTTAAAAAGATTCGACAAAGTACGTTCTATGACACAGACGGCGCTAAAGAATTTCATATCAAAGAAAATATTTCCTGTTTTTCTTCAGGAGTTATTTATTTTATTAAGTGCCCATGCGGGAAGTTATACGTTGGCCGCACCAAACGCCGTCTTATGGAGCGTATTAAGGAACACTTTAGAAACATACAAAAAGGCTTTTTAGGACATCCTCTTTCTCGTCATTTTAA
This sequence comes from Ranitomeya variabilis, assembly GCF_051348905.1. Classification (NCBI taxonomy): domain Eukaryota; kingdom Metazoa; phylum Chordata; class Amphibia; order Anura; family Dendrobatidae; genus Ranitomeya; species Ranitomeya variabilis. The sequence goes on along the minus strand of NC_135239.1, from coordinate 208,878,080 downwards.
GGACAAACACAACCAATCCTTGAGAAATGTCACCTTTTGTGGTATACAGATTGTTCCTCATAGCCAAAGGGGTGGGGACTACCTGATGAAAATGTCTAGGGTCGAATCCCAATGGATTTTTAATTTGAATAGTCTGGCCCCTATGGGCCTGAATTATGAATTAGAACTATATGCGTTTTAACTTTGTCTTATTAATATAAAAATGTTCAACTACACGGATATACCTTCCTATTTATATAATTATAGGTCAGGTATATTCGCTTTTTTATTTCCCATCTACCTATTTATCTCCTATATAAGTAATATTTTTATATATACCATAATGGTATACATATTTTTAACATTTCCTCCCCATGTTTTAATAATTCCCCCCTCCCTCTTCCTTTAGTTATGGCTGTATTGATATTAATAAAAATGAAGATAACTTAATAAAAATACAAATATAAATAAAAATGAATACAACTTAGTTTGATTTTATTTGATATAGGTATTGTTGGCAATCCCACTACACATTGTTGTAGCATCCCACACATTACATAAATATAGGGGTGTTATTATTATAATAAACCAGTAGGAGCAATTATTGCGCATTTATATTTCTTTTTAGGGGTTAATTTGTTAATTCGTCAATTACACTGGTAAACTATATATAGCGATTGGCAGTGAGGGGGGCGGTAACCCTGACGAAGAGGGACGGAGTCCCTCGAAACACGTTGGTTAGCTTCTTGCCCCGTTCTACACTCCGTAGTTTTTGTGACGTCACACGCTGCTGGGCTGAGCAGTGTCAGCCATTTTTTTCACACGCGCATCCAGGATCGCTACCGGCCGGAGCGCTTCTGGCTCTGCGCGTTCCTCAACTACGGGCATTTTCGCAGTCCACTCCTGCCGCCAGGTGTCCGATATCTACAGCAACCGATATTTACAGCCAGCAACAAGTACCGATATGCCAGTCGTAATCCCTATTGTGCCATCCTTTGGGTAAGGAGCAGTGCTCACTATATTTTCTCTTTGTAACACCACTATCAGTTTTGACATTTCTAGTGGCGGTAGCTTGTGGTTACAGTTAGGTTTTTGCAAAACCCACATTAGGACATATTAGTACAGCAGTGTTTTAGCGCGATATCTTATTTTTATGCTTGTTTTGGTTCACCTGTAGGTGTGACAGGTGAGGCACGGTACCTGTCTGATATCAGCAGCTTGCACGTATATTTTTCATTAGCGCCAGTGTGTCATTGTTCTTTTTTGTGAGTATAGGGCTATTTTTTATTTTAATTCTTTTTTTTTCGACCAATTATATGGTGCCCAGTCCGTGGAGGAGAGTCTCCTCTCCTCCACCCTGGGTACCAACCGCACATAATCTGCTTACTTCCCGCATGGTGTGCACAGCCCCGTGCGGGAAGTAAGCAGATCAATGGACTCCTAGGTGTGCGGAATCCCCGCAATTCCGCATTTTTAATGAACATGTTGCTTTTTTTTCCGCGATGCGAATTTTTCGCGGAAAAAATCGCAACATTTGCACAAAAAATGCGGAATACCCTGTAAATAATAGGAGGCATAGGTTAGCGTTTTTTTCGCGTTTTTATCACGTTTTTATAGCGAAAAAACGCGAAAAAAACGCGAAAAATCCTGAACGTGTGCACATGGCCTAAGGGCTGCAGATGTCAGTACTCTCCCAGGACTTTAAGGCTGTGTGCACACGTAGCATATTTTTCGCGTTTTTTTCGCGGTTTTTCGCTATAAAAACGCTATAAAACCGCGAAAAAAACGCTACCATTAAGCATCCTATGTAACAGAATGCATTCCGCATTTTTTGTGCACATGCTGCATTTTTTTCCTGAGCGGAAACGCATTCCAGAAAAAAACGCAGCATGTTCATTAAAATTGCGGAATCGCGGCGATTCTGCACCCATAGGAGTGCATTGATCTGCTTACTTCCCGCACGGGGCTGTGCACACCATGCGGGAAGTAAGCAGATCATGTGCGGTTGGTACCCAGGGTGGAGGAGAGGAGACTCTCCTCCACGGACTGGGCACCATATAATTGGTAAAAAATAAAAGAATTAAAATAAAAAATAGCGATATACTCACCTTCGATGTCCCCTGCAGTCTTCCGGCCTCTCCGCTGCACGCTGCCGCTTCGGTTCCTATAGCTGCTGGGCGGTGAAGGACCTGCGATGACGTCACGGTCGTGTGATTGGGCGCGAGACCGCATGTGACCGGTCACGTGACCAATCACAAACCATGACGTCATCACAGGCCCTTCACCGCACAACAGCTATAGGAACGGACGCCGCTGAGGTCTGCAGGTGAGTATAACCATGTTTTTTATTTTTTTATTATTTTTAAACATTCTATCTTTTACTATAGATGCGGCATAGGCTGCATCTATAGTAAAAAAGTTGGTCACACTTGTCAAACACTATGTTTGACAAGTGTGACCAACCTGTCAATCAGTTTTCCAAGCGATGCTACAGATCGCTTGTAAAACTCTAGCATTCTGCAAGCTAATTATGCTTGCAAAACGCTAGTTTTCTGCGGGTATATGCATGCTAATTCTGCATGCGATATACCCGTGGCAGGAGGCGCAGAATTGCCGCGGAAATTTCCGCTGCAATTCTGCAACGTGTGAACTTAGCCTAAAAGAGCAACTGATCCAGTCTACATTTGCTTGGTTATCAGTCCTTTGATGATTTTGGCTTTTTTCACATTTCGATTTGCGACTACCTAATCCAAATTGATTGACTTTACCTTTCGATACCGCTCTTCCAATACAGTTTTTGGGCTTGACGTTTACTTGCTTGTTCCAAACTTGATCTCTCCAAACTACATCTCGACTCAACCTCCTATCATCTGCCTGTCCCTCTGCTGGAGATTATCTTGGGGTCCACAATCTGAGTATCTGACTGGTAAAGTGCTTACTTCATTACGAGGGTTAAGGATGAAGAATGGTGGATACCTAAATCTCTGCAGCTCAGGTTATCCTGCACCAACCTACTCTCCTCGAACTACTGTCTGCCTTGCTGAAGAAAAGCCCAATAATGATGGAAAATTTTGGAAGAATGTGACAAGGAAAGCAATCCGCTCGCTCAGTTTTGTCATACTCACCAAATGCAACATGACCATCATGATCGGCAGTGGAATGGTGGTCATAATGAGATGAATGTTATTAGTGATTGGAAAACGTATTAAATTCTCAATTTTCTTTTGAGTCCATAATGGCAAATCCAATAAGTTCCCCTCTTCTGTCACCCATATACAGCATCATTACAAAAAAATATTCTCAGTCGAGCACAAATCTCGAAGACGTTCGTCTCGGCCAAATAAAGATACAGGAAATAACTTCCTTCGGACACATTCGTAAAGAGCACAGGGGTTAATTCCTCTGTTCATATCTCTACCATCTCAGACATAGCTGCAGCTCTTACAATAAAACAATGGAGAAACCTTATCAGTCACAGATGCCGGATCCGATGTAACCAGGAGAACAATATATGTGATTGCCCGTGAAACGATGGCTTCCTGATCCAATCAGAGCGCCGCAAGCCGAAAAGTCAAGGCGAATTCTCAGCTTAACTCTTTCCACCCATGGGGCTGAGATTGTCTGAGCTCAGTACCAGAAAGGCTTTTTATTCTAGTCCCTATCTGTCTGTAGAGTCTGTGTGTTTCCAACAGAGGAAAAGAAGCGAGAACACGATTATTAAAGGTCAAGATTACGAAAAACATGCCCTAGTGCTAACACCAATCAGCCAAAACATTAAATCAGATCTGTCGCCAGATTCCACAATACAGGCTTCATACGTTAAGTAGAATTGATGGAGCCGGTGTACTTATTTTGAAAATCAATATCAGAGTGGATGTAAAGTGCTTTGTGGAAGGTTCTTTTCCAAATATTAACTGATAACTGACTTACCTGTTCATTTAAGCCACCAGGATTCAGGCTATCCAGCCATAAAATCCACCTGCTCTCCTTTGAATGATTTTATTGTCCCAATCTCCCTATTGGATGGATGGAGTGACCACTTCTATAGCGCAAACATAATACAGTCGTGGCTGCCACCATGCTGAAAGTTTACAGGTATCTGTCTTGTTCTTGTCATCCAGATGTTCCCTTATTCTGACTCACAACTGTCTCTTTGTTTTCCCACATAGTCTTTGGGTCATGTACATGTACTTAGGTAGACCACCCCAGAGGTTTTATAGTTGGCGAAACACTTGTTTTTGTATATTCTTTAGTTACAGAACTTTGGAAAGTACTTGATGGTGAGATTTAGCTGCAAAAGCTACAGTGTCCGCATTTAAAGGTGCCCACTGACCTGTTGTCCAGCCATGTACCCTCTTTTTTGGGTGGGACAAAGTGGCTATGTGCGACCCAATCTTTTATTGATCTCCCTCTTCTGTATGTAACTGATGGGAACAGGGAGATGTATTTCTCAAGTTCTGGGTAAGTTTTCAAAATGCCCCAATGTTTCCCCAACAATCCCCATCACTCTTGCTTGTTGGTCATTTTTTGTCTATATACTTATAAATTCATCAAGTAAAGGTTACATTTTAGAAGGGTTTTTGTTGGGTTCCCAGCATACAGCAGGTTTTGCAGAGTAATTCCGGAATACGGCAGATCTTGTGGGGTGCTCCCAGTATACAGCAGGTCTTGTAGGTTGTTCCCAGTATACAGCGGTTCTTGTACGGTTGCTATCAGTATACGGCAGGTCTTGTATGTTGCTCTCAGTATACGCCGAGTCTTGTAGGTTGCTCCCAGCACACATCCCCTTGAGAAAGTATGTACTAAAAGAAGTGAAACGTGCGTTGGGGGCTATTTTGGATCCAACCCCTGATGTCTGTTGCCTGCTATACATATTGGTAAGCGCTGCTCTTTATGCCCAATGGGCCTTTGTTGTGATCTTTACTTGTTTGACTGGTACTGATACTACACTGCTCAAAAACATAAAGGGAACACTTAAACAACAGAATATAACTCAAAGTAAATCAAACTTCTGTGAAATCAAACTGTCCACTTAGGAAGCAACACTGATTGACAATCAATGTCACATGCTGTTGTGCAAATGGAATAGACAACAGATGGAAATTATTGGCAATTATCAAGACACCCTCAATAAAGGAGCGGTTCTGCAGGTGGGGACCACAGACCACATCTCAGTACCAATGCTTTCTGGCTGATGTTTTGGTCACTTTTGAATGTTGGTTGTGCTTTCACACTCATGGTAGCATGAGACGAACTCTACAAGCCACACAAGTGGCTCAGGTAGTGCAGCTCATCCAGGATGGGACATCAATGCGAGCTCTGGCAAGAAGGTTTGCTTTGTCTGTCAGCGTAGTGTCCAGAGGCTGGAGGCGTTACCAGGAGACAGGCCAGAACACCAGGAGACATGGAGGGGGCCGTAGGAGAGCAACAACCCAGCAGCAGGATCGCTACTTCAGCCTTTGTACAAGGAGGAACAGGAGGAGCACTGCCAGAGCCCTGCAAAATGACCTCCAGCAGGTCATAAATGTGCATGTGTCAGCACAAACGGTTAGTAACTGACTCCATGAGGATGGTCTGAGTGCCCGACGTCCACAGATTTGGGTTGTGCTCACAGCCCTACACCGTGCAGGATGCTTGGCATTTGCCACAGAACACCAGGATTGGCAAATTCGCCACTGGCGCCCTGTGCTCTTCACAGATGAAAGCAGGTTCACACTGAGCACATGTGACAGAGTCTGGAGACGCCGTGGAGAGCGATCTGCTGCCTGCAACATCCTTCAGCATGACCGGTTTGGCAGTGGGTCAGTAATGGTGTGGGGTGGCATTTCTTTGGTGGGCAGCACAGCCCTCCATGTGCTCACCAGAGGTAGCCTGACTGCCATTAGGTACCGAGATGAGATCCTCAGACCCCTTGTGAGACCACATGCTGGTGCGGTTGGCCCTGGGTTCCTCCTAATGCAGGACAATGCCAGACATCATGGGGCTGGAGTGTGTCAGCAGTTCCTGCAAGATGAAAGCATTGAAGCTATGGACTGGCCCGCCCGTTCCCCAGACATGAATCCGATTGAGCACATCTGGGACATCATGTCTTGCTCCATCCACCAATGTCACGTTGCACCACAAACTGCCCAGGAGTTGGCAGTTGCTTTAGTCCAGGTCTGGGAGGAGATCCCACAGGAGACCATCCTCCGCCTCATCAGGAGCATGCCCAGGCGTTGTACAGTAGGGAGGTCATACAGGCACGTTGAGGCCACACACAATACTGAGCATCTTTTCCTTGTCATGAGGCATTTCCGCTGAAGTTGGATCAGCCTGTAATTTCCACTTTGTGATTTTCCACTTTGATTTTGAGTATCATTCCAAATCCAGACCTCCATGGAATATTAATTTTGATTTACATTGATAACACTGTGTAACACAATTTTTGTTTCTGGCTACCAAGTGTAATATTTCAACTGCTTATGTTTAAAGACTATGGAAAAATGACTTCATTCAGCACAAACTTTGATTTTATGACCACAGGGCTGAACCATTTTGTATATATTGTGTCAAAAAAAGGAAACTACACTATAATACATTTTTATGGTTCCTGGGTCCAAAGTGTGTTTTCCTAACCCGTCATGCCTAAAACAATTAGAAAATAGTTATTGTTGCACAAAAACTTTGCTTCTGTGATCAGGACAATGACATTTTGAAATTTGTCTGTTTTCGGGAAAATTCTCCATTCATATTCAATACTGAGTAGTCTTCATTGTCCTGATCATTGTCCTGATCAGAAGCAATGTTTTTTGTGGAACAACAACTATTTTCTATTTGTTTTAGGCATAAGGCTTAGGAAAACACACTTTGGACCCAGGAACAAAAAATAAATAAAAATTTGTTACATAGTGTAATTTTTATGTTTTAGGCTATGTGCACACGTTGCAGATTTTCCTGCGGATTTTTCTGCACTAAAAACCGCAGATCTTGGCAGAAAACGCAGGTGCGGTTTTTGGTGCGTTTTGGTGTGGTTTTTGATGCGGTTTTTAGTGCGGTTTTTGATGCGTTTTTCCCTGCAGATTGTCTGTGTTTTTGACACAAAGCTTGAACTGCAGTGGGAAAAAAAAAAACACATGTCATTTCCTTGTCCAACCCTGTGAAAACATCAAAATGAGATGCGCCAATTCCGGCACTTAACCCCTCTCTTCCCACTCCTGTGTAGCGGTGGGATATGGGGTAATGAAGGGTTAATGCCACCTTGCTATTGTAAGGTGGCATTAAGCCCGGTTAATAATGGAGAGGCATCAATAAGACACTTGTGGCCTGGGAAGGGGTTAAAATACCCATGGCTGTTCCCAGGCTAGGAATATTAGCCCACAGATGTCTGCGTAGCCTTTATGGCTCTAAACTACAGGGGGCCCGAAAAAAAAAATTGCGTAGGGTCCCCCTATATTTTTAGGCCAGAAAGACTAGGCAGACAGCTGTGGGCCAATATTTTTGGCCTGGGAAGGGGTTAAAATACCCCTGGCTATTCCCAGGCCATAAATATTAAGCCCACAGCTGTCTGCGTAGCCTTTCTGGCTCTCAAATATAGGGAGAGCCCCCCCAAAAAAGTGTTGGGGTCCCCCTATATTTTTAGGCCAGAAAGGCTACGCAGACAGCCGCGGGCTTATATTCATAGCCTAGGAAAGGGGCCATGGATATTTGCCCCCCCCCCCCCGGCTACAAATAGAAGCCCACAGCCGCCCCAGAAAAGGCGCATCTAAAAGATGCGCCAATTCCGGCACTTAGCCCCTCTCTTCCCACTCCCGTGTAGCGGTGGGATATGGGGTAATAAGGGGTTAATGTCACCTTGCTATTGTAAGGTGACATTAAGCCAGATTAATAATGGAGAGGCGTCAATAAGATGCCTATCCATTATTAATCCTATTAAAGGGTTAAAAAAACCACGGACACTAGTAAAAAATATTTTAATGAAATAAAGACACCCACTTTTTGACAAACCCTTTATTATACGCTCAATCCATCTGAAGACCCTCGACCTGCAAAAGAAATAAAAAAAACAAACCAAATTCATACTCCCTGGCCCTGTCCGCAGAAATCCAACGAGGGTCCCACGACGATCTGCCATGGAGAACAGACACATCCGGAGATGTGTCTGCTCTCCACGGCTGCAGCAACACACTGACAGGAGCTCCGGCTCCTGTCGGTGTGTAACTGCGCATGCGCGAGAGTTTACCGGCGTTCATTGACCCCGGTACTCTCGCTTTACGGCAGTGCTGCATGGGAAAGTTCATACGCAGCTCTAATGCCGTAAATAGAGACGCCGGAGCTGCTGAACTCCTGTAAAGGACGCGATACACTGCTAGGAGCTTCGCTCCTGGTAGTGTATCGCCGGAGAGCAAGCGATCGGCGTGGGACACTCAGTATTGGATTCTGCGGACAGGGAGTATGGATTTGGTTTATTTTTTTTGGACTTTTTCCCTAGGGGACCGAGGGCTTCGCGTACCAGTGTGCTGTATGGTGAGTATATACTCTGTTATATGTTGTATGTACTGTGTGTCATGTATGTTATGTGTATTGTATGTGTATGTGTTTGTGTTTTACTGACAATTGTGCTAAGTCGCCGGACACAGGGACAACTCTCCCATCCTAATATCGGATGGGAGTAGTAATCCCATACGGCGACTTAGCACAATTGGGTGGCACTATGGTCGCATGGGGACACACACACACACACACACACAGACGCACACGCACAGACTTCACATACATACACACACACATACACACATACATGCCTCCATGCTGACGGTCACACTCCGCCCACGCACTTCCGCCCACGCACTTCCTCCCGCTTCCCCGCACTTCCTGCTGCAGCGGTTTCTACACCCAAAACCGCAGAAAACCCGCAGATATTTTTTCATTTGCGGGTTTTACTGCGGGTTTGACCCTCACAATGGAGGTCTATGGGTGCAGAACCGCCGCAGTTCCGCAGAAAGAAGTGACATGCTGCGGAATGTAAACCGCTGCGATTCTGCGCTGTTTTTTCTGCAGCATGTGCACAGCGGTTTGCGGTTTCCATAGGTTTACATGTAAATGTAAACGCAATGGAAACTGCAGTGGACCCGCAGCGGCAAAATCGCTGCGGTTCCGCGGTAAAAACCGCAACGTGTGAACATGGCCTTATTGTTCTGAACACATTCCACTATGCAATGAATAAAAATTTGCAACTGGAATATTTCATTCAGAGATCTCTAGGAAGTGGTATTTTAGAGTTCCCTTTATTTTTTTGAGCAGTGTATATTGAGCAGCTCTCTGCTTAGATATTTATTGATTGAGCCGGCCACTCACACCGGGAATTCCTTCCTTATTCCATCCTTGTGCACCTTATTGATTTTGTACTTTCGTATTTTATTGTACTGTGTATTTTGAATAAAATAAAATCTTTTATACCTATATACTCCTTTATTCTCCTTCTTTGGCGTACATTGGGTCTTGTAGGTTGCTCCCAGTATACACTGGGTCTTGTACGGTTGCTATCAGTATACGGCAGGTCTTGTATGTTGCTCTCATTATATGCAGGGTCTTTTGGAGTGTTCCCAGTATATAGTGGGTCTTATAGGTTGCTCTCACTATACGTCAGGTCTTATAGGGTGCTCCCAGTATACATTGGGGCTTTTAGATTGCTCCCAATATACAGCTGGTTTTGCGGAGTGCTCCCTGTAAGCAGTGTATCTTGTGGTTTGCTCTCACTATATGGCAGGTCTTGTGGAGTGCTCCCAGTATACAGTGGGTTTTGTAGGGTGTTCCCAGTATATATTGGGTCTTGTAGATTGCTCCCAATATACAGCTGGTTTTGCGGAGTGCTCCCTGTAAACAGCGTATCTTGTGGTTTGCTCTCACTATATGGCAGGTCTTGTGGAGTGCTCCCAGTATACAGTGGGTTTTGTAGGGTGCTTCCAGTATACAACGGGTCTTGTAGATTGCTCCCAGTAAACAGCTAGTTTTTTGGGGTGCGTCACTGCATTAGTGAAAGGTGGGCACTTCCTGATAGTGGATCAGATAGGGAAGTACTGTGGCAAGGTCGAGGTCAAGAACAGTGGGCTGCTAGGGCCATCATGTACCAGTCGTTCAAAGCAGTGGGAAGCCCTACTGGAATCCTGAGTGGACGCCCCTGTCGCGTCCGTAGCCCAAGGTCTGGCATAGGGGCTGCCGGGCACATCATGTCCTCTGCAATAAAATGAAAGATGGAGACGGACCGTGTACATGGAAGGTGGTGGATCCCAGGTATACTGCTGATGTGGACAGGAAATTCCCGAGGCTGACAGAGTCAGTGGGCTTAGGGATAGTCCATGACGAATGAGTGGTAGAGCTGAAGATGCATTGTACTAAGGAAGTAAAACACATGGAGTGCTGTGCCATATCCTACATGTTACACCCTGATGAACTTGAACTGACCAGTAAACGTTTGGTTGTTGCAATGAACTTGGTGTCCACTGCGTTGTGTGCGGCGGCTCCTGAGGATGGAGGCCTGGAGTCAGCGGAGGCCTGCGGCCTACAAGTGAGTGTGATGCCCCCCACACCTGGCAGCACACTGGGACTAGGACACTGGTTTCCTCTAAAGTGCTAGAGTGTAACCGGACAGCCGCTCAGTCATGAACGCCGCTCTCGGCCACTTTACCCTATCACTACACTGCAGATCTTGTGGTGTGTTTGCGTCCTTCATGACACTGGAATTCCCGAATGGCAGTGACTTATATCCTCTCTCCATTCTATAGACATGGATGGTCAGCGAGCAGAGCGTGCATGTGTGACGGGTTGTACGGAGAAATAACCGTTGACCTCCTCATCATTTCCTTGCTGATAAATCTTCATAACATCATGTAAAATCCGATCACTTCTTGGCACGGAGGATTATGGTCAGAGATGGAAACTTTCTAATGTTTATGTCCCCGTATCATCACAGGAGATTCGAGGAGCTGATTGAGAAAATCAATGGAACTAACTCCAATTTACCGACCTCCAGCCGCTGTGGATACAGCCCTCCCTGCATTTCTGCTGCTCGTTAACTTCCAGAAGATCGTCCACGCGGTGTAACGAAGATTTAATTACCGACTGTCCCTTCCTGCTTGGTTCGGGGTGGTGGAGTTTTGCAGGAGATGCTTTCCTGTCATGCAGTGTCTTCCCGCTAATGAAGCAGAGTCCAGGCATGATTCTCGCTAATTAATGGCACCCCGCCGAAGGGCTGGTCATAGGTCATGATGATGGGGCATGCCCGGCGTGGAGGTGAAAACATTCTAATTATCGGGGCATCTACACATCTGTGTGGAGCTCATCGTGGCAGCTGGGCACAAGGGACTGGAAGAGTTAAAAATGGAACGACACATTTCTAGGAGCCCAATCCCCGATAGATGAGAAGATGATTAGTCCGTCATCCTAATGAGGTCTGATGACAGGTGTAATTATACCAACTTCCTACATGTCTACGAGACCGGAGCCTTTACAATGGGAGAAGTCTGAGATACAAGTTTCCACCACTTTCTTCGATCTCTACCTATGTAATCACTTATATTTGACATATCTGCACTCCCGCACCAAGAACAGCCGTGCGTACACCTCTATCATATCATTTGCTTTTGCAGCAGCTGCCTGACACTAGCTGCTCCGGCTCAGTTTACTGACCACACGTATCACCAAGTGTTTTTCCTTTCTCTTTAGAAATGTGCAAAGAAACGGAGGGAAGATTTACTAAGACTGATCCAAAAATAATTCATCGTTAGAGTAAAAGGCACTAAATTTATTTCACGTTGCATGCTGCTCAAAGGGGGTTTCTGAAATCCATTCTCCTGGTTTAACTTAGTTAAAAAAAAAAAAATAATAATTGTTTACTCACCCTCCCCGGGTCCTGCTGCTCTGAAGTCATGTAAACAACGCTGCAGCCAATCACTGAGCTCCCTGAGTTGATGAGTTCATTAATTGGCTGCAATGCAGAAGAACATTAACCTGCAGAACCAGGAGCAGCGGCAGAGGTTTTTATTATGTGCCCAGATTGTATTTGGTGCCAATCTTGATTATTTCCAACTAATTTAGGCAGGTGATTTCTTGAACTACGCACTTTAGTATTCCCATGTATAGAGATATGTTTGTCCCTATTATGTATAAATCTTTCAATTTGAGAATCTCATGTTGATATTGGACTAATCATTGCTCCTGTTTGTAATGGTTACACTGTTGTAACTATCTTTGTATTTTAAATGTTTTAAAAAATCCTTTTTGTGGTTTTGTGTGTACCAATAAAATTTGATATTTTGCATGGTGATCCCTGTTTTTTTGTATGTCTCTTTGTCCTTGGTTGTCATTTTGTATGTACACAGTGACTACACCAGCAGAATAGTGAGTGCAGCTCTGGGGTATAATAGAGGATGTAACTCAGGATCAGTAATGTAATGTATGTACACAGTGACTGCACCAGCAGAATAGTGAGTGCGGCTCTGGGGTATAATACAGGATGTAACTCAGGATCAGTAATGTAATGTATGTACACAGAGACTGCACCAGCAGAATAGTGAGTGCAGCTCTGGAGTATAATACAGGATGTAACTCAGGATCAGTAATGTATGTACACAGTGACTGCACCAGCAGAATAGTGAGTGCGGCTCTGGGGTATAATACAGGATGTAACTCAGGATCAGTAATGTAATGTATGTACACAGAGACTGCACCAGCAGAATAGTGAGTGCAGCTCTGGAGTATAATACAGGATGTAACTCAGGATCAGTAATGTAATGTATGTACACAGTGACTGCACCAGCAGAATAGTGAGTGCAGCTCTGGAGTATAATACAGGATGTAACTCAGGATCAGTAATGTAATGTATGTACACAGTGACTACACCAGCAGAATAGTGAGTGCAGCTCTGGGGTATAACACAGGATGTAACTCAGGATCAGTAATGTAATGTATGTACACAGTGACTGCACCAGCAGAATAGTGAGTGCAGCTCTGGAGTATAATACAGGATGTAACTCAGGATCAGTAATGTAATGTATGTACACAGTGACTGCACCAGCAGAATAGTGAGTGCTGCTCTGGAGTATAATACAGGATGTAACTCAGGATCAGTAATGTAATGTATGTACACAGTGACTGCACCAGCAGAATAGTGAGTGCAGCTCTGTAGTATAATACAGGATGTAACTCAGGATCAGTAATGTAATGTATGTACACAGTGACTGCACCAGTAGTGAGTGCAGCTCTGGAGTATAATATTTGTATCTTGGTTCTTTCCCTGCTGACCTCTTCTCCTTTATTTTCCTTCTTTTTCCATAGTCCGCATTGAACATGACTGTAAATCCTATGATGGAATACTTTTCGCTGACGAGACCCCGTAGAAGGAGATTTGTATTGACACAATGGCATCTCCTGAGCTGCAGTCAAGCAGTTAATGGCGATAATGGCTCGTAGACGCGGCCGTGCCTCATTAAGTCATTGAGCCGGACGACCGCGTCCGGTGAATTTATCCTGTTGATAATCAGTGACTTTTCTCAAATCTGAATGGATTGCAGCCGAGTCCTGTACTTTACTCAGCGGCGCCATTGACAGGAGAAAGATGGTAACTTTTCCGTTCAGCTATTTACACGGCGCCGGTGACACCAACCTATCATTACTCCCATTATTTGTCGCTCAGTTGATAGCGACTCGCCTGATAATTACCGTGCGAGCTGCTATTTTCCCAGAGAAATTGCAAATGAGCTAAATGTCTGAAGAAAGATTCAAGATGAATGAACTTCCACCATGCTGGTCCGGATGACGTCTCCAGACTGATATCTGCTTGCTGTCAGTGAACGGGAACCTTCATCAATTTCAGGCATTGACTTTTTTTCTACATTGTTACCACCAAGTTTTCATTCACTTCTATGAGAGTTCTGATTACACAGCGACTGGTAATAAACTGGGTGACCCGGATATGAGATTTTTTTTGTGGTTGTTACTCAACTTTCCAAGATTGCGGAATATGTGTTGATATAAAAATCAGAATACTTGGACGATAACCCCCATAAATATGGCCGCCCGCTAATTTAGTCCTGGCATCCCAATTCCGGCTCTACTACCTTGACGTTAACCGTTTATTCCCCGGGAGGTCGATACATCACAATCACGGGTTAACTGCATTCAGTCGCAGTGAAAGTTGCCATAGGTGGGAGAAGTGAAGCAGAATGCCATGAAAACGCTGATGGCAACTAATCTGTAATAAGAGCCTTATTAATGCCTCAGATGGCGGGAGATTGTTGAACTGCTTAATTGGCATTTAACCATCTCGTTGTAGCGCGGTGATTACATAAGCATTAATTGCTAAGCTGCTGATTGACATTTAATAAGTACGGTAATGACCGGCTACCTTCTTATCTCTGCCGCCTATGATGCCAATTTACTGCTTAAATGCCAACTTCAATTAGATTAAAAACAAAGCAAGTTTAATGTATCAGAAAGCGATTACACATTTGTTGTCTGGATTACCGACTGCGAACACGACGCAACGGCTACGAGGTCCCCGGACCGCAGGGCAGAAGGGACTTTTCTCTTTTGGAGCTTTGGGGCAATGGTGGAACCTATCAATCCATCCATCTAGCCATCCATCTGTCTATCATCTATATATGTATTATCTATCTATTATCTATCTATCTATCTATCCATCCATCTATCCATCATTTTCTCTCCATCCATCTATCTATTTATCTATTATCTGTCTATCTATCCATCCATCTACAGATCTATCTATCTATCTATCTATCTATCTATCTATCTATCTATCTATCTATCTATCTATCTATCTATCTATCCATCTCTCCATCTAATCTAATCTAGACAGGTTTTCTGAACAAACATGTCAGCTGTTTTTATTCACTGACAGAGAGCAGAACTCTTGAAAATGTTGAGGTCTTAAAGTACAAAGTTCCCACTTCATCATTACAATTTCACCAGTTTTTTTTGGTGTGAACACCTCTCTATTAATGACTTTCTGTATTTACAGCAAATTCATTTGCACCTTTTGAAAAGTTATCTCTTGTTGTTTTGTCCATTTTCCGATTCTTGCGTCATTGTGACTTCTCCAAATCTTTTAGATGGATTAAAAAGAAACAACTTTTTAAACAGTCGCACTTTTTTTTGCACAATTGAACTCCAGTCCTCCCCTCCAGATTGAATTTTTTTGGAGGCCAGAATTTTTGTGTTTGACATTTTGTGGATCACATGATTTCTTGCTCTAAAAACATACAGTACAAAAAAAAAGTTAAAGGCAAAAATAAAGACCATTTTTTATTTGGGACAACATTCATGAACCACGTTCTCCATTTTGATGAATTTGGTGCAAAAGACCAGCTGATGAGGAATTGGAGCCAAATTCTTTTTATGACGTTGCAGAAATGGACGTGTGCATGGAATGGGAGCATCTTGCAGTTTTGGGGTCTAACTGTCTTTTTGGAAGACAGATGTTAGTAATAAGAGTGATGCATGTGCTCGGAGCTGAGCGGCCGCTCCTGCAGGGTCAGGCCGGGGAATGTCAGGACCCCTGTATTATATGTGATCTTCGCTTTATGTGTTCCCCCCTTGTGCTGACATTTTTGAGGATTTCCCATTCTTCAAGGCAGGGATGGACACATACAGAGAGGAGAGGACCACTGTGTAGAACAATATATGGGCCCAATTCATGCACAATTCTACCAGCTCTAGAGCTGGATGTGGCCCCTTACCTCCTGGGCCCCATGTTGCACCAATGGTGTGCTCCCCCGCCCCCATTCTCTGCTATTGCTCTTGTCTTGCGGTGGTCTCCGGGGGATTCCTCCTCTCCTCAGTTGCTTTTTTCTCTGACTGTCTCCACTTCCACTCATGTAAATATTCTCAGCCATCATAATTTAGACCCGTGGACTTTTTAATGATTGCACCCCGGATGCACAATCTGCTTGACCCCGCGCCATCCTGTTTGCCACGCTAAAAAAAAAAGCAAAGAAATGAAGCAGCAGCTCGGAGCCAGCGCCTTAAATTAAATTTCAAAACAGTTTAATTGCTTAATTGCTCAGTTATTTTGTGCAGTTTATTAGCAGAGCCGTTCCATCGGCAGTCACCGCGCCGGCAATGCAGAAAATTGGCATTTCAGCCGGAGGGAATTGAGCAGAACGCACCCGGCGTCCGCACGCAGAAATACTTTCCGAGCTGATTGAACAGACGTTGCGTTAACTCCTGTCTCCATTTTTTCCTTAACATTTTATTTTCGCTCCTGGCCCGTGTCGCTGGGGGATTCTCCGGGCGGGAAAACGACTGGTTCATTCTAGGGCGCCATTAAATCATCGGGATATGTCGGTGTGACAGAAGAGCAGGAGGAAAGGCTTCCTGGAAATGTCACTGATTATAATGGACGCCGTCCTGGCTGTACTGGACCCTGGAATATGGGAGATGAGACCCCCAGCAATCGATAGGGAGAAATATCCCCCGTAAACTGAATCTCACCAATGTCAGGCTGATTTACGCCTTCATATATCTTTTTATTGGTCGGAGCTCCTTGGCGTTGTAAGCAAGGTCACTCGTGCACAGGATGGGCGCCGCTGATCTCTCGTCGTAACGTCTAGTACTAACAGACCAGAAGTGGTGCCATAATGGGCGGTCAGTCCCTCTGACGGGGGGCAGCACGGGAGGAGAATCGGAGAAACGTCCACTCAGGATTAAGAGTTGAGACTGGAAGACCAAGACAAGTTGGCTACAAATGTAGAAGAGCCTGGAAGGAAATTAGTGGGGTCTCTCCTGGGAAGGCGGCTTCTCCATGTACAGGTGTAGATACGGGGGGCAGCGATCGGGCACTGACCGAATAGTCACACAAGGACACAACTTCTCACCTCTCTGTGGCCGCTGTCCGAGGTCCTGAAATAAGATGGTGAGATGTAGAAATGTGCAAAGACTGGACACTTGTGACCTGCTGTCCATGGTCCTGACAACCCAGGCTAATGATTAGTGATTCCTACTGTAGAGGAAGTGGCGCACTCTCCATTCACAGAGTACAGGCTGCTACGTCCTGTAAAGAGACAGGAGAATTCCAAGAATTAAGGCTGCAGTCTACATTTGGTTCCTGCAGGAGAGCAGTGGAGATTTTCTCTTTCCCACGGTCTTACAGGGCAATTACCAGAGTTCCTCCGATCATAAGGACAATGGAGCAATCCCTTGGCAGAATACAGGCTGCCGGTGAGTCCGGGGCATTGTGCGGATCAGACACAACGGATGTGGCAGGAATTAGAGGTGATGGCGATACATGGATGGGAAGTGCGGAGCTTCCTCTCGTCTGCGACGCAGAGCGAATTCCACCGCATCTCACATTCATTTTCTCTGTGTTTCTGAAATACAAATCAAAGCCGGTTAATGTGACAGCTTGGTGGGAAAACATATTCCGTTCTTATTTAAGGGGAAATGGCTTATGACGGCTACACGGGAACCATATATCACGCCTTGTAAAAAATGGTAATTTCTTTGAACAGTGATGGGCTGCAGCCTAATAGCCTATCCATAACTATTACGCTTTGATTTCTTCTTAAGGAGGAAGGTGTCTGATCAGGATGTGATCGGCCAGACTGTTCTTCTTCTGTTTTTTTTTCCTACTAAATTGGACAAATATCTCTCATCTACCTCTGCTGCCCTCAATGCGATTAACCCCTTCACTGCTCAAGTGCTTCCTTAATGAAACTATTGGCAACCTTGAGAGAAGACTCTTAAGTAAGGGACTAGATGTAAAAATTCATAAAATGTATCACATGATGCCCAGGTTATACCAGCAAGGTTCATGCAACATTAATATATACAATGTACTTTTAAATAAAAGAAATCTAAACCTATAGGTTCCTGTGTGAAAACGTGATTGCCCCCTAAACCTAATAACTGGTTGGGCCACCCTTAGCAGCAACAACTACAATAAAGCATTTGCAATAACTCGCAGTGAGTCTTTTACCATGCTTTGAACACATTTTGGCCACTCATCTTTGCAGAATTGTAGTAATTCAGCCACATTGGAGGTTTCCGAGCATGTACCGCCTTATTAAGGTTATGCCACAGCAACTCAGTCGGATTAAGGTCAGGACTTTGACTAGGCCACTCCAAAGTCTTAATTTTGTTTTTCTTAAGCTATTCAGAGGTGGACTTGCTGGTGTGTTTTGGATCATTGTCCTGCTGCATAACCCAAGTGTGCTTCAGCTTGAGGTCATGGACAGTTGGCTGTACATTCTGCTTCAGGATTTTTTGGTAGATAGCAGAATTCATTGTTCCATTTACCACTGCAAGTCTTCCAGGTACTGAAGAAGCAAAATAGCCACAGACCATCACACTGCCACCACCATATTTTACTGTTGGTATGATGTTCCTTTTCTATAATTATACACAAGAGATGCCCAGGTTATACCAGCTGTACATATATAATTATATACAGGAGATATCCAGGTTATACCGGCTGTACATATATAATTATATACAGGAGATATCCAGGTTATACCGGGTGCACATATATAATTATATACAGGATATGCCTAGGTTATACCAGCTGTACATATATAATTATATACAGGAGATGCCCAGGTTATACCAGCTGTGCATATATAATTATATACAGGAGATGCCCAGGTTATACCAGCCGTACATATATAATTATACACAGGAGATACCCAGGTTATACCATCTGTACATATATAATTATATACAGGAGATACCCAGGTTATACCAGCTGTACATATATAATTATATACAGGAGATACCCAGGTTATACCATCTGTACATATATAATTATATACAGGAGATACCCAGGTTATACCAGCCGTACATATATAATTATACACAGGAGATACCCAGGTTATACCATCTGTACATATATAATTATATACAGGAGATACCCAGGTTATACCGGCTGTACATATATAATTATATACAGGAGATACCCAGGTTATACCAGCTGTACATATATAATTATACACAGAAGATGCCCAGGTTATACCACCTGTACATATATAATTATATACAGGAGATACCCAGGTTATACCACTTGTACATATATAATTATATACAGGAGATGCCCAGGTTATACCAGCTGTACATATATAATTATACACAAGATGCCCAGGTTATACCACCTGTACATATATAATTATATACAGGAGATACCCAGGTTATACCACCTGTACATATATAATTATATACAGGAGATATCCAGGTTATACCGGCTGTACATATATAATTATATACAGGAGATGTCCAGGTTATACCAGCTGTACATATATAATTATATACAGGAGATGCCCAGGTTATACCGGCTGTACATATATATACAGGAGATGCCCAGGTTATACCGGCTGTACATATATAATTATATACAGGAGATGCCCAGGTTATACCAGCTGTACATATATCATTATATACAGGAGATGTCCAGGTTATACCAGCTGTACATATATAATTATATACAGGAGATGCCCAGGTTATACCGGCTGTACATATATATACAGGAGATGCCCAGGTTATACCGGCTGTACATATATAATTATATACAGGAGATGCCCAGGTTATACCAGCTGTACATATATAATTATATACAGGAGATGCCCAGGTTATACCAGCTGTACATATATAATTATATACAGGAGATGCCCAGGTTATACCAGCTGTACATATATAATTATATACAGGAGATGCCCAGGTTATACCGGCTGTACATATATAATTATATACAGGAAATATTCAGGTTATATGGGGAAGGCTAAGTTGTATATATCCTATAGATACAACCAATGTTACAGATGTTAGTGTCCGCCTTCCCTGTATGTACAATGTATGGAGAGGTGACACTAGGACACAGTAGGGTCTTCTGCGCTCCGGCTGGGGTCCGTTACAGTGGATCATTTCTTCCCCCGATGCTCGCTAATGTCGGGCCTTGTCACATTGATTGCTGGGATGATGATATTATGTTGCTCCTGAATGCAGACGCTGTAATTTACCAACAATTATATCCACAATCAATGTCCTGTGAGAGTGAAACCTAATTGTTCTGACATTTAATAGAGGTCCAGAGGTGAATGATCACATTTGGGCTCACAGTGGCCCCGAGCAGTGAGACGAGGCTGCGGAGCAATAACCTCTATCCCTGCGGGTAACTATATTCTGCACACATTATGTACAGACTGTACATTTATAGGGGGCAATGTACAGGGTGGGCCATGTATATGGATACACCTAAATAAAGTAGGAATGGTTGGTGATATCAACTTCCTGTTTGTGGCACATTAGTATATGGGAGGGGAAAACTTTTCAAGATGGGTGGTGACCATGGCGGCCATTTTGAAGTCGGCCATTTTGGATCCAACTTTATTTTTTTGCAAATTCAGTGCGAAAATCAGTCGAACATCACCCTTACAAAATCCAGCTGCTGCAGCATCTCAACGAGGATGACCCAGATCGGTGCGCTGAATTTGCAAAAAAATAAAGTTGGATCCAAAATGGCCGACTTCAAAATGGCCTCCATGGTCACCACCCATCTTGAAAAGTTGTCCCCCTCCCATATACTAATGTGCCACAAACAGGGAGTTGATATCACCAACCATTCCCATTTTATTTATACATGGCCACCCTGTACAATGAATTACACTGATACTGGTAAGAAGTGGAAATGCTGAACATGAAAGTACAGTCCTTCCACCCTCCAATAAATACAGTATTATAAGAAACCCAGGTTATACCAGCTGTACATGCGGTCTATTATTATATGCAGGAGATGCCCAGGTTATAGCATACAGTATATTATTATCAGATCGCCTGTATGTAGCAGAATACCTCACTTGTTATGACCGCCGACCACCGGGCGGTGCTCATAGCAATCCGGCAGTGAAAACCATAGAGGTCTGCAGGAGGCTTCTGGTTGTCGTGCCAACCCATCAGTGACCCGCGATCACGTGATGGAGGTCACCGATGGGTGGATTTCAGGCATGCTTGTCGAAAGCGCGTGTTAAAAGTTGCTGTCAGAGTTTGACAGAAACAAAACAGCTGACGTGCCAGAAAAAATGTGGGTTCAGCGCCGGAGCCCACATCATAGGGAGGGTGTCCGACATCGGTGTACCCAATGTCGGAAAGGGGTTAATAAATCTAAATTAAACCATACTTACGACCTCCCCCATTCCCCCAATGCCCTCGTCATCTGGAAAAGAGTTAAAAAAACGAACAACAGTATTCCTCACCTTTCTGCAGAGATGATGATAATCCATTTGTCCCACAACGGGTCTAGCTCTGCTACATCATGGGACAAATGGATTAGCAGCATCTCTGCGGAAAGGTGAGGAATATTGGTTTGTTTTTTTTAAACTCTTGCAGATGACGAGGGCGTCGGGGGAATTGGCGTAAGTATGGTTTATTTAAGATTTATTAAAGAAGTCTGTGACATTTTTTCAATTACATGACTTTATTCTGAGTGTGTTTTCATACAATGTGATGATGTGTCTTATTGATGCCTCTCCATTACTATCCTCAGGGCTTGATGTCACATGACAATTTAAAGGTGATATCAACCCCCCCAACTATCACCCCACTTGCCACCGCTACAGGGCAAGTGGGAGGAGCGAGGCTAAATAGCAGAACTGATGCATCTTAGAGATGCGCCTTTTCTAAGGCAGCTGAGAGCTGATGTTTTTAGCTGGGGAGCCAGTATCCATGGCCCCTTCCTAGGCTATTAATATCAGCCCACAGCTGTCTGCATAGCTTTCGCTGGTTATTAATTATAGGGGGACCTTACGTCATTCTTTTAGTGTCCCCCATTTTAATAGCCAGTAAAGGCTAAGTATACAGTTGTGAGCTCATATTAATAGCCTGGGAAGCTCCATGGGTATTACCCCCTTCCCAGGCTATAGATATCTGCCCTCAGCCATCGGCTTTCCCTCTGCTGGTTATGAAAATTGTGCTGAAGCCCATGCCATTTTTTTGTGAAAAATAATCTTTTATGAATTAAATACATGTACAGTAAGCTGCACACACACTGCACCAATTGTATTTGCCACTGACATCTATATATCTACCTAGTTTATTTGTATTTACTGTGTGTAATCTATCTATTCTATCCTGTCGGCTCCCGCTGTGATTTTACAGTACACGGCACATGAATTGTCGGTTTTTCTTCTGTCTATGTAATATAAATACATATATATGTGTGTGTCACTTACATCTATATATCTATGTATTCTATGTGTATATATCTATGTATCCTAACCTGTCACACTGTGATATCACTGTACTTGGCACATGAATTGCCGGCTTTTATTCTATCTATTATATATATATATATATATGTGTGTGTGTCACTTACATCTATATATCTATGTATTCTATGTGTATATATCTATGTATTCTAACCTGTCTCGCTATAATATTATTGTATTTGGCACATGAGCTGCCGGCTTTTAGTCTATCTAATATATAGACCTCTGTACATATATACACTGTATATATGTGTGTGTGTGTTTTGAAGAATATTTCCTTTGAAAATAATGTGTAAATGATTTAGAGAATTTCTCTATGTAAAAGATCATGTTAAAATCGCACTGCATTCGGATGTAAATCGGATGCTAGATGTGAGAAATCGGATTGTACTCGCATGAAAAACGCATGACACTCGCATTGCACTCGTCCGACTCTCCTGCGATTTTATCATCTCTGGTGTGACTGCAGCCTTACTTGCCGGTAGTTTCTGGAGTCAGACCTCAGTTTCTCAGCCGTTTCCTTGAGTTGACGCTTCGTCTCTTCGGCCCCATCGCCGCGTCTCTCCGCTCCGTCTTCAGAGGTGGCTGTTAACTTGTGATAAAAAGATTAATAATATTAATTTCCCCTGTTTATAATGAGCTCTTTTATGCCACCGAAGGGAACAAAAATATACAATTCCAATGACTGCGGCGTTTGTGATATAATTGGGACCCTGGGACCTTCCTCTAACGCAGAGGATTTCAGGAGTCTGCAAGTCAAAGGCAATTTGAAGTGATCATAATAGTGAGATCATTAAGCGCGGAGACTTTCTTTTCCTGCTAATTGCTGTGGTGAGCGGTGACTGTGATGATCGCATATGATGATGACTCACGTGCAATGGAAATAGCATAGGAGGGAGTGGAGGAAAGAGGGTATGAGAAACCGCCAGGAGCACGGGCAGCGTAATGGGGGTCTGCACTGTCAATGGAGGATGGAAGGGGTCAGGGTCCTGACTTGTGCTCCACATTCATGCCTCTGGCTTTACACTGGTGTTTGGCTTCATCTGTCCTGTTTTCTCCAATCCCCACTCAATCTTTCCTCCGTCACTATAGGAAGAAGCCTCCAGGCCTATGGTGTCTGTCCATTACTCTCCATATTACGGGGGCAGAGGGGACAATTTGCTCCAAATTCCTGGTAATTATTGTGTTCACATTCATTGCAGACATAAAGTGGCCGAATCATCAGAATTATCGGCTGCACGGAACGTCCCACCCGGAAAATGCAGCAGAAAAACGCTCTGAGCTCAGATCGCTGCAGGGCCAGAAATGAGTCTGATAATGCACAAGGATAATTCAGAGAATTATAATGTTATATTTGTAGCCTGGTGAAACAATCCTCCATCATCATCATCATCATCATCATCATCATCATCATCATCATCTACAGATTACCTAAGGCTGGTTTCACACTTGCGTTTTGATATGCAGCGTTTGTACAGAAAAAAACACATGCGTTTTTTTTGTACGCGTTTGGCTGCGTTTAACGACACATGCGGTTTTTTTGCTGCATGCGTTCTGTCGCAGAAATGCAACATGTAGTAATTTCTAGAGGCGTTTTTTTGCCGCAAAAAAACGCATGCTTTTTTTTGCGGCAAAAAAATGTATTGTTGTCTATGTAAACGCATGCGTTTTTATAGAAAAAAACAAGAATACACCCTGATAAGCCACCCCCCACCATCAAGGTGATAAAGGGATCCTAACCCTATCCCTAACCCTATCCCTAACCCTAGGGATCCTAACCCTATCCCTAACCCTAGGGATCCTAACCCTATCCCTAACCCTATCCCTAACCCTATCCCTAACTCTAACCCTACCTATTTCTATTTATAGTGGGTTTTCTAGTTGATTTTGATGATTGGCAGCTGTCACACACTTCTCAGCATGCGTTTCAAAAACGCAAAGGCATGAAAAAACGCATGTAAACGTGTCAAAACGCCACGTTTTTTTTACCGCATGCAAAAACGCATGCGTCTAAAAAACGCAGCGTTTGCACGCATTTACATGCGTTTTTTCACCACTTGCGTTTTTTTTTTAAACGCGTTTTAAAACGCAAATGTGAAACCAGCCTAATAGAGTGAAGATCATGTAAGGAGCAAATCCTGACATCACTTTACACTAATTGACTGATTTTATCCATGTAAGACGTGGAGTGACAATGAACAAATCCATTACATTACTGAGTTACATCCTGTATTATACTCCAGAGCTGCACTCACTATTCTGCTGGTGCAGTCACTGTGTATATACATTACATTACTGATCCTGAGTTACATCCTGTATTATACTCCAGAGCTGCACTCACTATTCTGCTGGTGCAGTCACTGTGTACATACATTACATTACTGATCCTGAGTTACATCCTGTATTATACCCCAGAGCTGCACTCACTATTCTGCTGGTGCAGTCACTGTGTACATACATTACATTACTGATCCTGAGTTACATCATGTATTATTCCCCAGAGCTGCACTCACTATTCTGCTGGTGCAGTCACTGTGTACATACATTACATTACTGATCCTGAGTTACATCCTGTATTATACTGCAGAGCTGCACTCACTATTCTGCTGGTGCAGTCACTGGGTACATACATTACATTACTGATCCTGAGTTACATCCTGTATTATACCCCAGAGCTGCACTCACTATTCTGCTGGTGGATTCACTGTGTATATACATTACATTACTGATCCTGAGTTACCTCCTGTATTATACTCCAGAGCGGCACTCACTATTCTGCTGGTGCAGTCACTGTGTACATACATTACATTACTGATCCTGAGTTACATCCTGTATTATACTCCAGAGCTGCACTCACTATTCTGCTGGTGCAGTCACTGTGTACATACATTACATTACTGATCCTGAGTTACCTCCTGTATTATACCCCAGAGCTGCACTCACTATTCTGCTGGTGCAGTCACTGTGTACATACATTACATTACTCATCCTGAGTTACCTCCTGTATTATACCCCAGAGCTGCACTCACTATTCTGCTGGTGCAGTCACTGTGTACATACATTACATTACTGATCCTGAGTTACCTCCTGTATTATACTCCAGAGCGGCACTCACTATTCTGCTGGTGCAGTCACTGTGTACATACATTACATTACTGATCCTGAGTTACCTCCTGTATTATACCCCAGAGCTGCACTCACTATTCTGCTGGTGCAGTCAACATTACATTACTGATCCTGAGTTACATCCTGTATTATCCTTCGGAGCTGCACTCACTATTCCTGAATGCTCTGATGTTGGGAGTAATTGAGGAGCACTACGGGTCTTCATCTGGAGTGACGCTCCGCCATCTCTGTGCGTCTTCGCCCACAATCCTTTATTATACAGACACAATCAGTATTTTGCTCTTTCTCGGTGTTTGCTCGGATCAGTAATGTCAGTGCTCGTCTTTGACTCCTGTTCACAAACACAATGAACGAGTGTTTAATGGAGAGATGTGACATTCCCGTCCGCCGTCACCATGATCCTCCGCGTGTCACATGGAACGACACACATCAGACGTGCACAAAATGCATCCTCCAGTCACCTCCAGAGCTGCACTCATAATTTTCCTTTTCTCCTGCTGGATCTCCGGCTACATGACTTCATATCTCCATTGATTATAATCTGATTATTCTGTATAAAACCTTCTCCGCTGTGGTGAATTATGGGAAAACGTACTCTGTCAGCTCCATTCTGACGGATTCCAGATGCTTCGGATGTGACTTGTGTACAATGCAAGGAGTAATTTAGGATCAGTACAAATTCAGCAATGCAAATTATTTACAAAGTGACTCAACCTTTTAAGGTAAATACATGGATTCTGAATGCAGCTTTGGCTGTGACTGGAGTATTGGATTAGTATCAGATAAGTAGAGCAAAACTTTTGCAAAGTGACTGTATCTGATTGCAGCTTTGGATGTGACCAAGTACCAGAAATGCTGCAATTTAGGATGAGCGCAAAATAAAAATAGATGTAGATTTAAATATTCGAATGCAGCTTTAGTTGTGATGGGAGCAGAAGGTAAGTATTTTATGCAGGTTTAAGAATTCTGAATGCAGATTTGGCTGTGATTGTAGCATAAAACATGATCAAGATATATAGCAGAGTATTCACAAAGAGTCTCAACCAGTTATGCAAAGTGAAGAATTCTGAATGCAGCTTTACATGTGATTGGAGTAGAAAACTTAACTTTTTAATGCAGATCCTGAGTGCAGATTTGGATGTGAATTTGTAACTCAGGATTATTATAATGTAAGTAAAGAAAAACATTTAGAATGCTACATCTGTACGAAGATTTAAGAATTCTGAAGGCAGCTTTGGATGTGACTGTAGTATAAAATATGACGTATAAAGAAAAAAAATATAGCAATAAAGCAAAATATTCACAGAATGGCTCAACTTGTGATGCAAAGTGAAGACTTCTGAATGCAGCTTCGGATGTGATCGGAGTGTGTCATTTTTTTTACTGCAGATTAAAGGATACTGGATGCAGATTTGGATGTGAATGGAGTATAAAAACATTTTGCAACTGAGTAATACAAGGTAAGTAAACACAAAATTCCAAGTGCGTCTTTGGATGTGCTTGGAGATTAAAGGATACCAGGGGAAGATTTGGATGCAACTTGTGTATAAAACATAATATAACTCAGGATAAGTATAGCAAAGTGAAGCAAAGCTTTTATAATATGACACATCTGTACGAAGATTTAAGAATTCTTAATGCAGCTTCGGATGTGACTGTAGTATAAGACATAAAATAGATCAAGATCAGTCCAAGATATGTAAAGCAAAGTAGTCACACCGTGGCTCGACTTGTTTTGGAAATTGAAGAATTCTGAGTGCAGCTTCGGATGTGATTGGATTGCTGCTTTTTTACTGCAGATTAACGCATACTGAATGCAGATTTGGATGTGAATGGAGTACAAATACATTTTACAACTCAGAATTAATACAAGGTAAGTAAAGCAAAACATTTGGCAGGTATCTGAACGGTGAAGATTTACAAATGCTAAGTGCAGCTTTGGATGTGATTAGAGTATAAAAACTCAAGTTTTTCTGCAGATTTAACCCGTGAAGTGCTGCGTGGAACATGCGAGTCCTCTCCTCCGTGTTCTGGCCACAGGGACAGATAATATGGAGACTTCTGGAGGAGAGGAGGATCAGCCGCAAGACGACAGACTGATCTTTTATTTAGGAGGAAGCTGAGATTTATCTCGTCAGCGACTTTTCTGGGAAACTTTCGCGAGCTCCGCGCCAGGCAGCACTTTCCTGGGTAATTTTACTCACCGGCCAAACGGCGTCTGTGATTCCTCGGCCAATATTTTTTTTTTTTGGCAACGACGCCGCAGTTACGGAGCGAAGATTAAACGCGCCATTGTCGGCTCCTCGCGCCGTTTGATGTTGTTCAGAACCTTTCATTAAAAATAAACCATAAGGAATAAAAACGACGGGAAAAAAAAAGATAATTATTCCGTGTGATGTCCGCGCCACCAAGCAATGCAGAAAACGCTGATTTTTTATTTTTTTTTCGCAGGGGCCAATTTTACTAGAAATAATTAGGATCATCTGATGATTGTTTGTTCTTGCCGTTTTGTGTTAATAAAGATGTTGATATTTAAAGGTTTCGGAGTGACCCTCAGGAGTTTAATGGACGGGTCCTCAATGATGAAGAAGCTGGTATTTGTGGGTGACCCCCCGATGCTTGGGGGCGGTAAATAATGGATGGAAGGCGCTTACAATGTGCGCGGGTCACTGCTTAATGAGTACATCAGTGCGCTGCGGCCCCCGCTAAATACACCACAATTACTACATGGTCATTTCTAAGACCCTGGATATACATCAATTTAAAGGGCTTGACCAGATTTATGTAAATAAAGATTAATATTGTGATACAATGTCCTAGGAGTCTCAATTTCGCATCGTTTTCTTAATCCAAGCTTGTTGTCAGTGAAAAGAAGCAGCTGCTGTTGAGTTTAGCTTGTCAATCTTCATGCTACCATTGTGCTGGCAGAGAAGCTACCGGTAGCCTCCACTAGAGGGAGCTCTCTCCAAAGAGATTCATACAGCTCCACACTAATTATTGTCTATATGCGGTAAGCTCCCCCTTGTGGCGACTTCAGGAAGCCACAATTATGTTGTTTATCAAATCAGAAAATCTGTTGTTATTATATATATTATGTTACAATATTTTATGTTATTATTATATATTATGAAACTAATCAGCAAATGTGGACAATAAAGGGGGGCATTTGGTGGAGTTCTGTGTAGAAAATGGACTAAATTTGACAATATGATTTCATGTATGCCCCTGGGAAAAAACTATCACCTGTCTAACAAGAATAAGATCAGGCTGGGTTCCAGCTTTTTAAACACCGAATGAACGTCTCATGTGCACCGCCTGAGTATTCAAGTAGTAGTGCACCCTGCTACCGTGTGTTTTCCAGGAGTTAGGCCTCACTTTCCACCTTCCTCTGTTCCGGCCAGACCTGATTTTATTCTCAGCTACTTCTGACTGCTACAAACCAGCTTCTATGACCAAGCTCAGTTTCAGCTATTCCTGGTGTTCTCACACGCTAAACTCTGCTGCTCCGGTCTATTACTACTCTCCTGCAACAAGGTGCCAAATTGTCTTTAGGACTCTTGTCACTGGTCCTGACCGGGACAGGCGAGTGGCTGGATGGAGCAGTCTACGAGGACTTCACGTGTATCTCATACGGTGGGACAGGCGAGTGGCTGGATGGAGCAGTCTACGAGGACTTCACGTGTATCTCATACGGCGGGACAGGCGAGTGGCTGGATGGAGCAGTCTACGAGGACTTCACGTGTATCTCATACGGCGGGACAGGCGAGTGGCTGGATGGAGCAGTCTACGAGGACTTTACATTAGGGTTGAGCGACTTTTGCTTTTTTAGGATCGAGTTGGGTTTTGTGAAACCCGACCTTCTCGAAAGTCGGATCGCGTGAAATCGGCCGATTCTACTGTAAAGTCGGGTTCCGGACCGGAACACGAAACCCAATGCAAGTCAATGTGGATTCTCTCTCTCTCTCCTCCGTGCAAAGCATATGTTGTGTTTGACTGCGGAAATCACTGCAGCCCAAACGGTAATATGGCTCTATGACGCCGCAGAAACCAGACCGGAACCTATGTCATCACGCTGCCCACACTCCTTAATTGGCTGAAAAAATGGCGGGGAAGGCGTCATACAAAACGCGACTTTGGCGCCAAGATCGCCGACCACGTGGCCGATCCCACGCTGGAGTCGGGTGGGTTTCACGAAACCCGACTTTGCCAAAAGTCTGCGACTTTTGAAAATGAACGATCCGTTTCGCTCAACCCTACATACGGCGGGACAGGCGAGTGGCTGGATGGAGCAGTCTACGAGGACTTCACATGTATCTCATACGGTGGGAAAGGTGAGTGGCTGGATGGAGCAGTCTGCGAGGACTGTACGTGTATCTCATATGGCGGGACAGGCGAGTGGCTGGATGGAGCAGTCTACGAGGACTTCACATGTATCTCATACGGCGGGACTGGCGAGTGGCTGGATGGAGCAGTCTACGAGGACTGTACGTGTATCTCATACGGCGGGACAGGAGAGTGGCTGGATGGAGCAGTCTACGAGGACTTTACATGTATCTCATACGGCGGGACAGGCGAGTGGCTGGATGGAGCAGTCCACGAGGACTTCACGTGTATCTCATACGGTGGGACAGGTGAGTGGCTGAATGGAGCCGTCTACGAGGACTTCACGTGTATCTCATATGATGAGACAGGCGAGTGGCTAGATGGAGCAGTCTATGAGGACTTCACGTGCATCTCATATAGCGGGACAGGCGAGTGGCTGGATGGAGCAGTCTATGAGGACTTCACGTGTGTCTCATACGGCGGGACAGGAGAGTGGCTGGATGGAGCAGTCTACGAGGACTTTACATGTATCTCATACGGCGGGACAGGCGAGTGGCTGGATGGAGCAGTCTACGAGGACTTCACATGTATCTCATACGGTGGGAAAGGTGAGTGGCTGGATGGAGAAGTCTACGAGGGCTTCATGTGTATCTCATACGGCGGGACAGGTGAGTGGCTGGATGGAGCAGTCTACGAGGACTTCACATGTATCTCATACGGCGGGACAGGCGAGTGGCTGGATGGAGCAGTCTACGAGGACTTCACATGTATCTCATACGGCGGGACAGGCGAGTGGCTGGATGGAGCAGTCTGCGAGGACTGTACGTGTATCTCATACGGTGGGACAGGCAAGTGGCTGGATGGAGCAGTCTACGAGGACTGTACGTGTATCTCATGGGACGTCTCTGCGGCTGATAGAACGGAGTCACCTTTGCAGACAATTCCGCTGCCGGCTTTTCTTCGAATGTTCCTCGACGTGGGGAGAACGCTTGTGAATTTGCAAACATTTACTTAGTAAATGGCAGTCTTCAAAAACACCTCAAATGGCTGCGAACATCTGTTTTCTCTCCCGCACTGGCACACAGTCTCGGATCTGCGCTGCCATGGCACCAACTATGACTGCCTACTCCTGCAAGCATCTGTTCTATTCTGCTGGAAGATGTGGGTGCAGACTCTGCCGGCCAAGGAAACGGGCGCTTCCCGGCTTTACTGATCTGAAAATTGATCCCTCAGTGCAGGATTGTATTAATTAGCAATGGAGGAATTAATACGGGGCCGTACGTGCAAAATACGTGGAATAGAGATGGCTCTTTTAGAAAGAAAGACATGAAATGAATAGGCAACGTAGCTGATACAGTCGTCTCCCTAGGGCGCAATCAGCATGGGTGCACCCCATACCGCGGCCATTTCCGACTGGCACAAGTCTCATCATCCGCAGGAGATCAGATCCATCTTCCATCACACAGGCTGTTACACTGACGCGACCATCAGATTCCAATCTCCTCCATATTTCACCGGTAATGCGCCACTTTCTGCACTCGGTTATTTCCCCTTCTGCTTATCTTTAAACAAAAATGCTAATGTAATACATAAAGTCTGGAGAGTTGGAGGAAGTGAACGGCGCAGTGACCGGAGGATGTGTACAGAAATGCAGATTATTACACCGACCTCCTGATGGTAGGTGCTTTAACCGCAGGAGAGAAAAATAGTAAAGGTGCATTCACGTGAAACTGATACGCCAAGAAAAAAATCTGCAACAGAAAAAAACACCAAATTGTGCATTTTTGCCACAATAAACACATTCCATGGGAACATACCCTTAAAGGGATAGTCTCAGGATTAAAGCAGTTCGAATCACTGTGAATCAACTTTGAGTCGAGTTTCCTGAAATTCTCCTCTCTCAGCAAATTCAAACAACTTCCCATTCGATTTCAAGAGGATCACAAAAAAAATAAAAGTAAAAATATGTCCAGCGTCATTTCACATATTACTGAAGATTGCATTAGCCAGAGTTGGCTCATAACTTCAGTGGCGGCCATGTGGGCCTCCCCTTAATGCCTTGCAGATATCACATCACATGGCCTAGCGCAGCCCATCAGGAAGGACTATCAAAACAAGTATAAAAGATAGTGGCCGACCAAGTAACGTCATTTTAGGACTTTGCATCGTAGGGATAGAAGGTCCTAATGCACGGCTCATTCCACATAGGGATAGAAAATACCTAAAATATACTAATGCAGTGCTGAAGCAGATCGAAAATGGGAATGGTGGATAGTGTCTGTGAAAGTTAACAAAAAGATTCAAGTGATAGGAAAGTGCTGAACCTGCAGAGTTATGAGACTGTCAGTAGGGAGGTGCTGTAGCTGCAGAGTCAGTGTGACTGTAAATAGGGAGGTGCCATAGCTGCAGAGTCGGTGTGACTGTGTATAGGGAGGTGCCGTAGGTGCAGAGTTAGTATGACTGTGAATAGGGAGGTGCTATAGCTGCAGAGTCGGTGTGACTGTGTACAGGGAGGTGCAGTAGCTGCAGAGTCAGTGTGACTGTAAATAGGGAGGTGCCGAAGCTGCAGAGTCGGTGTGACTGTGTATAGGGAGGTGCTGGACCTGCAGAGTTAGCATGACTGTGAATAGGGAGGTGCTATAGCTGCAGAGTCGGTGTGACTGTGTATAGGGAGGTGCCGTAGCTGCAGAGTCAGTGCGACTGTGAATTGATTGATTTATGATATACTGCAGTTACATCACCTGAATAGCTGAGCTGTGTTTTTTTTATTCATCCCACTCCACAAACAAGAAAGGCAGCATTATACCCCTCTGTCCTAATTTTTTGTTTCCATAAAGAGTTCAGAAGGAATTCAATACAGTCATAGGAGACCTCCAAGTGTTATACATGCATTTTCCAGTGACTTGCAGCATTTGCAGTATTGAGACTTGGATACAATTTTTGGGAAAATTTTGTGAATCTGAGAAATTAAAAAGTCTAAAGATCTCCTCTTTTTTTCTCAGGATCCTCTCTTCATGAATGCACAGTTCTCTGGCTCCTGGTTTGTATAAAATCCACATCACGGGTCTGAAAATTGTGAAAATCTCATTGATTGCTGCTGCTGTAATTCGAAATGGATTTTCCACTTGCAAATTTGCTGTTGAAATCCAGCGGTGCATTATCTATGTGAGAATACACCCGGAAATTGCACTAGAAAAATGTGTCTATTAGGCTGCTTTCACACTTGCGTTTTTGTCTGCAGCGTTTTTTGCACAAAAAACGCATGCGTTTTTTTTTCCTATATTTAACATTGAAAACGCATGCGTTTTTTTGCACATGCGTTTGGTCGCGTTTTCAAACGCATGCGTTTTTTGACTGCATGCGTTCATTTTCAAAAATGCTACCTGCAGTATTTTCTTGCGCGTTTTTTTGCCGCGAAAAAACGCATGCGTTTTTTCGCGGCAAAAAAATGCATTGCTGTCTATGTAAACGCATGCGTTTTTAAGCACATGCGTTTGTTTGCGCTAAAAACGCATGCGTTTTTATAGAAAAAACCAGAAAACACACTAAAAAGTCACCCACCACCATCAAGGTGATAAAGGGATCCAAACCCTAACCCTAACTCTACCCCTAACCTCACCCCTAACCGTTTAATGAACATTTTCTGACAGTCATATTGCCACGTATTTAAGTGCCACGTATCATGTATTTCAGTGCCACGTATGCCACGTGCCACGTATTTAAGTGCCACGTGCCACATATATAAGTGCCACGTGCCACGTATTTAAGTGCCACGTATTTAAGTGCCACGTGCCACGTATTAAAGTGCCACGTGCCACGTATTAAAGTGCCACGTGCCACGTATTTAAGTGCCACGTGCCACGTATTTAAGTGCCACGTGCCACGTATTTAAGTGCCACGTGCCACGTATTTTAGTGCCACGTATGCCACGTGCCACGTATTTAAGTGCCACGTGCCACATATATAAGTGCCACGTGCCACATATATAAGTGCCACGTGCCACATATATAAGTGCCACGTGCCACGTATTTAAGTGCCACGTGCCACGTATTAAAGTGCCACGTGCCACGTATTTAAGTGCCACGTGCCACGTATTTAAGTGCCACGTGCCACGTATTAAAGTGCCACGTATTTAAGTACCACGTATTTCAGTTGCACGTATTTCAGTGCCACGTATTTCAGTCACGTTTAGGGTTAGGGTTAGGGGTAGGGTTAGGGTTAGGGTTTTCTTGTTTTTTCTTGTTTTTTCTTGTGTTTTCTTGTGTTTTTCTATAAAAACGCATGCGTCTAAAAAACGCATGCGTTTTACCGCGTTTACATGCGTTTTTCACACATGCGTTTTTTTTAAAAACGCATGCAGACAAAAACGCAAGTGTGAAACTAGCCTTATACTGGTGTCTCCAGAGGGGCAATTAGGCGCCAGGGTCCAGGACCAGGAGTACCTGGTTCTTGACACCATTGGCGCTACAACCCTGACCTCACTTAGATTCAGATATTCAACCCCTAGGGGCGCATGTAGGTCCATCCTGACACTACGCACTGCCTGGCACCTAATGCCTGTCTTGTGTTTGGGGTGGATTGGTTTCACTTGGCCAACAGTTATTTATAGGGTACGTCCAGCCATAGACATTGCTCCTCCGCGCCCCCACCAATGTTTCAATGTCACAGAATTGGTAAAATGATTTTCTCTGATTTTCCAGCCTGAAATAAACAGCAAACTCCGATCTGACGGCAGAAGAGAGGAGAGAAGCCGACTCGCCTGTTTATAGAAAGCGCGACCTCCGCTGCCTTCCTGCTAACACTCTGCGGCTTGTGTTTGCCCTGTGGGTCATTTGGAAGCATCCAGCGGCCCCGGCCGAGGTCTGAAATCCACTTGTAAAAGGGTTTTACTGTAAGATACAACAGAAAATCTATTTTTCCCCATTCATTGTGTTCTTGTTTCTCATGTAGACAAATGGTGGAAATAAATTAAAATATTCTTTAGTCACAGATATCAATCGGGCGCCGCTGGAAAAAATCTCTCCGCAGAAAGTCCTCGTCACAATATCAAGAGGGATATAATGTCAGATTGATGGCAGTTACCACCCAACCTGGATGGGGCCCTCTGTTTCTCTAGGGGCCCCTTTCAAGGTCTGTACCAACAATATGTAAGAAGTTACACACTTCACTTATAATTAGAGGGGTCTTTCCAATTTACAGTCATCTTGTGATTATAGGGGTCCGATCACTGGGATCTCACCAATCCTAAGAAGAAAAGAACCCAAGTGCTGATTTTAAATTGTGTCCCCTTCTAAGCTTCCCTGACCAGTGGTGCTTTTCTGTGGCCCCTTTATTCTCAGGATCATGGGGGTCTTTGAAGTTTAAGCCCCGTAGATTGTAAAGTGATGTAAATCCTAGCAGTATGCCATTCCTTTACACAATAGATATCCCCTTAAATCAGATCACAAATCAGATTAGTCCTCCCCCGAGGAGCCATTAAAATGAGATGTGAACATTCAAGGCCTCTGATTGGTTAAGAATGCTCCTAAAACTAACATTTGCATATTTCTCACCATTCTTCGAGTACAGTAATTTAGGTTAGACTTGGGTTGAGGTAAAACCCTGCCTGGACATCATAGAGGAGGGTTGCTAAGCACGACCTCCTACCATTGTGGGAGACAGTCCACAACTATAAACCTGGAATATCAGCCCAACTCTAAGGGCATGGCTACTTAAGACCTTTCTCAATCCTTCCCATGTGGTGCCATGGAGGCGCAGAGCTGGATATGCTAGAGGGATGCCTTGGAATAGCAGAGCCGAGAGTGTGGACAGATAACTTGGAACAGCAGAGCTGAGTATACAGACAGGTACTCTGGCACTGCAGAGTCAGTGTGTGGACAGATATCTTAGAACAGTAAAGACATGATACAAAGAGGCACTTTGAACAGCCGAGCAGAGTGTGCAGATACAGTAGGCACCTTGGTATAGTAGAGCGGAGTGTGCGGAGTAGCAGTGAAGAGTTTGTCAGAAGTCACAATTTTTTAAGTTTACGGAGCTCAATGCATAAGCATAGCTGAATTGATCAAGTGTGTACACAGTAGTATAAGGACATCGTAGACAGTGAGCTGTGGGCTGCCCTAAAAGGGGGCCGATAGGTGTAACATCAGAAGTGCATGCTGGGTAAAACATTAATGCCTTCATTTAACGACAGCAAGCAGAGATTTTGAAATGGTGAAAATAATGGGACTAAGTATATAAGAAAGTTGCAAACTCCCGTGTAGATTAAGTTGTATTATATCTAATGATATATATGGGACGTTCGCTATACACTCATCCATATTTGTCCTTTTTTTCAGGGTGATTTTTTTTTTTTTTTTTGGACGCAGAGAGATTATTCCGGTTAGACCAAGTCCTCTGTAAACGAGCGGCTAATTTTATGCCCTCGTCTTTGCTCGCCAAGCATATTATTAGAGGGATGGAAATAAACCGAGCTGTAAAGTGCTGCGAGATGCAATTTAGGGGTAAAGTAAAAGATATTAATAATCAGAAACACCTTTTCTTGCAGAATCAGCAGGCCGGATAATGAGTAATGAGAGTGGATTGTGTCCAGCAGGACGGGCTGCCGTATGTGGAGCTGGCGCAGATGCCCGGGATTCTGCCATATCAGTGCCCAGCTGTTCCTGTTCTCCATGCAGCACCCCCTCCCTCGCTTCGCCAGGTACACGTGAATATTTGGGGGTGGGGGGGGGAGGCAGGAGTGACCTCATCTCTATTTAAACAAAAAAAAAAATAAAGCTCAAACGTTTTTCTGCTCCGCCGGTCTGTTGTCGCCCTCCCCACCCCATCAGCTTCCAATTGTTGAAGGAGCTCGGGGATAATTACCCACACAATGGCTCCTAATGATCTCGCTGGAGGAAGCGGCTTCTGCCATTCTCCAGTGTTTTTCTATGAGTGCAAAACACAGGCCAGGAATATAGGAAACACTTTGCGGGATAAGTGGGTGGATATTAATGTCAAGTGCGGCGCTCTTTCCTCCAACCTGGAGCGGGCAGTGCACTTGTCAAGGTCATTTGCAGGAGATGCTGACAGGTGCTCGTCCCCTCCGCCGCCCCAGCACCTGCATTACAGTCAGTGGGATAAATTCCATTGCAGGGCAGGCGGCCTGCAGACCTCAGCTGCCCACTCCTCCGCAGCAGACCATAAAGCACGGATGAAGCGAACTGCTTAATCATTGCATGCAAAGTGTCACAACGGGTTGTTTTACATAGGACTGCAGGAAAAAAAAACTGTGCTCACCCATAGTAAATAAAGTATCACATACTTAATACTGGGTGTAACCTGGAAAAATTTGGAAAACTTTATACTATATGAACCCTTTTTTAAGGCTCTGTATGTGTAGGTATATGAGTTCCTGTGAGTGTGTGTATGTATGTCTGTATATACCACCCCTTGCAATAATTATGGAATCACAGGCCTTGAAGGACGTTCATTCAGTTGTTTAATTTTGTAGAAAAAAAGCCGATCACAGACATGGCACAAAACTAAAGTCATTTCAAATGGCAACTTTCTGGCTTTAAGAAACACTAAAAGAAATCAAGAACAATAAATGTGGTAGTCAGTAATGGTTACTTTTTTTAACCAAGCATAGGGGAAAAATTATGGAATCACTCAATTCTGAGGAAAAAATTATAGAATCATCCTGTAAATTTTCATACCAAAAAAAAACACCTGCATCAAATTAGATCTGCTCGTTAGTCTGCATCTAAAAAGGAGTGATCACACCTTGGAGAGCTGTTGCACCAAGTGGACTGACATGAATCATGGCTCCAACACGAGAGATGTCAATTGAAACAAAAGAGAGGATTATCAAACTCTTAAAAGGGGGTAAATCATCACGCAATGTTGCAAAAGATGTTGGTTGCTCACAGTCAGCTGTGTCTAAAATCTGGACCAAATACAAACAACATGGGAAGGTTGTTAAAGGCAAACATACTGGTAGACCAAGGAAGACATCAAAGCGTCAAGACCGGAAACTTAAAGCAATATGTCTCCAAAACAGGAAATGCACAACAAAACAAATGAGGAATGAATGGGAGGAAACTGGAGTCAACGTCTGTGACCGATCTGTAAGAAACCGCCTAAAGCAAATGGGATTTACAGTACATACAGAAAAGCTAAACGAAAGCCATCATTAACACCTAAACAGGAAAAACAAGGTTACAATGGGCACTGGGGAGATGGCTGTCATTACATCTTCAATAAATGCACAAGTTTATGTTGATATTTTGGACACTTTTCTTATCCCATCAATTGAAAGGATGTTTGAGGATGATAAAATCATTTTTCAAGATGATAGTGCATCCTGCCATAGAGCAAAAACTGTGCAAACATTCCTTGAAAAAAGACACAGAAGGTCAATGTCATGGCCGGCAAATAGTCCGGATCTCAATCCAATTGAAAATCTTTGGTGGAAGTTGAAGAAAATGGTCCATGACAAGGCTCCAACCTGCAAAGCTGATCTGACAACAGCAATCAGAGAAGGTTGGAGCCAGAGTGATGAAGAGTCCTGTGTGACACTCATTAAGTCCAGGCCTCAGATACTGCAAGCTGTTAGAAAAGCCAGAGGTGGTGCAACAAAATACTAGTGATGTGTTGGAGGGTTTTTTTTGTTTGTTTTTCATGATTCCATAATTTTTTCCTCAGAATTGAGTGATTCCATATTTTTTTCCCTGTGCTTGGTTAAAAAAAGTAACCATTACTGACTACCACATGTTTTGTTCTTGATTTCTTTTAGTGTTTCTTAAAGCCAGAAAGTTGCCATTTGAAATGACTTTAGTTCTGTGCCATGTCTGTGATCGGCTTTTTTTCTACAAAATGAAACAACTGAACGAACATCCTCCAAGGCCGGTGATTCCATCATTTTTGCCAGGGGTTGTATATGTGTATGTATGTGTATGTCTATGTGTATATCTATGGTGTGTGGATATATATATGTGTCTGTATATATAATGTGTATGTGTGAGTATATATATGTGACTATGTATGTACAGTATGTATGTATGTGTGTATGTATGTGTCTTTGTGTGCATAAGGCCGGCCTCACACTCAGCGTATGTAAATACGGTCCGTTTTTTATGGCCGTAATACGCAGAAAAGTCCCCAAAATAGTGATCCGTATGTCATCCGTAGGCAGGGTGTTTCAGCGTATTTTGCGCATGGCATCCTCCGTATGTAATCCGTATGGCATCAGTACTGCGATATTTTCTCGCAGGCTTGCAAAACCGACATCTAATGGATTTATGTGCTCAAATGTTCGGTAAAACATATATACAGTATATATATATATATATGTCATTGAGACACACATATATATATATATATATATATATATATATATATATATTCTGTATTTATATTTAATTCAGCGCGATATATATGTGAAAAGCCGGTAATTCAATTGCCGGCTTCTCATTTCTCCTTCACAAACCCGACATGATATGAGACATGATTACATACAGTAAACCATCTCTTATCCCTTTTTTTTGCATATTCCACACTACTAATGTTAGTAGTGTGTATGTTCAAAATATGGGTGCTGTAGCTGCTAAAATAAAGGGTTAAATGGCGGAAAAAAATTGATAAATGGCGGAAAAAAAATTGACGTGGGCTCCCGCGCAATTTTCTCCGCCAGAGTGGTAAAGCCAGTGACTGAGGGCAGATATTAATAGCCAGGAGAGGGTCCATGGTTATTGGCCCCCCCTGGCTACAAACATCTGCCCCCAGCCACCCCAGAAAAGGCACATCTGGAAGATGCGCCTATTCTGGCACTTGGCCACTCTCTTCCCACTCCCGTGTAGCGGTGGGATATGGGGTAATGAAGGGTTAATGTCACCTTGCTATTGTAAGGTGACATTAAGCCAGATTAATAATGGAGAGGCGTCAATTATGACACCTATCCATTATTAATCCTATTGTATGAAAGGGTTAAAAAAAACACACCACAATATTAAAAAGTATTTTAATGAAATAAACACACAGGTTGTTTTAATATTTTATTGCTCTCTCAATCCAACAAAAGACCCTCGCTCTGCAAAATAATAAACCAACAATATACATACCCTCTGATGATCTGTCACGTCCCACGAAGTAAATCCATCTGAAGGGGTTAAATCATTTTACAGGCAGGAGCTGTGCTAAAGCACTCGCTCGTGCCTGTAAACCCCCGGGTACTGAAAGGAAAGCTGGGTGATCTGTACTTACCTTGAGTTGCGGTGATGCGCCCTCTGCTGGATGAACTCATATGAACTCGAGCGTGGGAACTTTTCCAAGGCTCCAGTTCATGAGGACATCCAGCAGAGGGCGCCTCACCACGACTCAATGTAAGTACAGATCACCCAGCTTTCCTTTCAGCACCCGGGGTTTACAGGCACGAGCGAGTGCTTTAGCACAGCTCCTGCCTGTAAAATGATTTAACCCCTTCAGATGGATTTACTTCGTGGGACGTGACAGATCATCAGAGGGTATTTATATTGTTGGTTTATTATTTTGCAGAGCGAGGGTCTTCAGGTGGATTGAGAGAGCAATAAAATATTAAAACAACCTGTGTGTTTATTTCATTAAAATACTTTTTAATAATGTGTGTGTGTTTTTTTAACCCTTTCATACAATTGGATTAATAATGGATAGGTGTCATAATTGACGCCTCTCCATTATTAATCTGGCTTAATGTTACCTTTCAATAGCAAGGTGGCATTAACCCTTCATTACCCCATATCCCACCGCTACACGGGAGTGGGAAGAGAGTGGCCAAGTGCCAGAATAGGCGCATCTTCCAGATGTGCCTTTTCTGGGGTGGCTGGGGGCAGATG
The DNA here is from genome assembly GCF_051348905.1 of Ranitomeya variabilis. NCBI lineage: Eukaryota > Metazoa > Chordata > Amphibia > Anura > Dendrobatidae > Ranitomeya > Ranitomeya variabilis. The sequence goes on along the minus strand of NC_135239.1, from coordinate 208,837,564 downwards.
TTTGTAGCCAGGGGGGGCCAATAACCATGGACCCTCTCCTGGCTATTAATATCTGCCCTCAGTCACTGGCTTTACCACTCTGGCGGAGAAAATTGTGCTGGAGCCCACGCCAATTTTTTCCGCCATTTAACCCTTTATTTTACAAGCTACAGAGCCCACATTTTGCACATACACACTACTAACAGTAGTAGTGTGGAATATGCAAAAAAAAAGGGGATATGAGATGGTTTACTGTATGTAATCATGTCTCATATCATGTCGGGTTTGGGAAGGAGAAATGAAAAGCCGGCAATTGAATTACCGGCTTTTCTCTCTAACACCGGTGCGTATTTCTCGCAAGTCACACTGCTGGTCCGTGTGGAATCCGTATTTTTCTCGCCCCCATAGACTTTCATTGGCGATTTTTTTGCGCAATACGGTGACAAACGCAGCATGCTGCGATTTTCTACGGCCGTACAAGACCGTATATTACGGATGCGTAATATACGGCTGATAGGAGCAGCCCCATAGAGAATAATTGGGCCGTGTGTAATGCGTTTTTTTACGGACGTATTTTCGGCACTCATACGTCCGTAAAACTCGCTAGTGTGAGGCCGGCCTAAATGTGTATACATGTTTATGAATCTGTGTATGTGTTTGTATATATATACTGTGTGTGTATATATATATATATATATATATATATATATATATACAGTATATATACATATATATGTGTATGCATGTGTGTATATACAGTTGTGCTCAAAAGTTTACATACTTTGGTGGGATCTCAAGCGCACAGTTCATGCTAGTCAGCCCAGGAATTTACAAGGACTGGAGGCTTTTTGCTAAGAAGAGTGGGCAGCTTTACTATCTGAGAAAATAAAGAACCTCATCCACAACTACCACAAAAGACTTCAAGCTGTCATTGATGTTAGAGGAGGCAATACATGTATTAAATGGGATATGTGAACTTTTGATCAGGGTCATTTGGATGTTTTGGGTTGTCATTCATATTCTCTGAAAAAAGGCCAAGAAAGCAAAAATTCTGCCGGAGTGTGTAAACTTTTAAGCACAACTGTATGTATATACGTGTTTATGTAAGGGTGTATATATTGTGTATGTATGTGTGCGTGGATGTGTTTGTAAGCATTATATGTGTATGATTGGCTGTGTGTTTCCCAAGGCTCCGCGTGTGATCAGCTTCACACTCTGCCATCTCCCTTATTACGCTCCCTCCACTGCTGAGTATTTCTACACGACAGATTAATGAATTTTCGGCGTTAGGGGATTACGTTGTGTCCAAATATTTGCAATGCAACTTAATGATGAAAAATGAAACACTCGCAGGAGTGAGGACCATCGACGTGGCTGATTTTAACCCCAACGTGGGATTACACGTCTCCATCATGTACCGCAATCCTCTGCGGAGGGGAGGGGGTTAAACTTTAATGCAAGACACTTAAGTAAACAGACCCTCCAGCCATTCACTGCTAAATCTGAAGATGAGGACATCCCTCCGTCTCTGTAAGAGGGGCTTCAGTCAAGTGCAGGGAGAAATTCACCCATTATTTATGCATGATTTGTGAGCATAAATGAAAGAAAAATTATAAACCCATCACTGCGGTGCGCTGCAATATGCCTGAGCCGGGAGAGGGGGCTCGTACCCGGATCACTGGGAAAGTTAATGAGAAAGGAAGACAGAGATGGAGACATCTCACTAACCAGCGAGGAGCCTGACGGATCCTGTGTGACAGCTGGAGGATGAAGGACATCGCAGGTGACGTCCTGTCAGGTAGAAGCACTACAGCTCCTCTGCGGGGGGCGCACTATCCCTGCACAATTCATCACATGTCACTCACTATGTCCGAAGTTTCCACACAGTTCATGGATTGACTGATGAGCTCCAAACAGAAGCAAAACTCACTCCCATATTCCAAACACAGCAGAGCCGAGCGCATGAATGTAGCAGAGCCGAGCTCGCAAAAGCAGAATAGTGAGTGCAGCTCTGGGGTATATTACAGGATGTAACTGAGGGTCAGTAATGTAATGTATGTACACAGTGACTGCACCAGCAGAATAGTGAGTGCAGCTCTGGAGGATAATACAGGATGTAACTCAGGATCAGTAATGTAATGTATGTACACAGTGACTGCACCAGCAGAATAGTGAGTGCAGCTCTGGGGTATAATACAGGATGTAACTCAGGATCAGTAATGTAGTGTATGTACACAGTGACTGCACCAGCAGAATAGTGAGTGCAGCTCTGGAGGATAATACAGGATGTAACTCAGGATCAGTAATGTAATGTATGTACACAGTGACTGCACCAGCAGAATAGTGAGTGCAGCTCTGGAGGATAATACAGGATGTAACTCAGGATCAGTAATGTAATGTATGTACACAGTGACTGCACCAGCAGAATAGGGAGTACAGCTCTGGGGTATAATACAGGATGTAACTCAGGATCAGTAATGTAGTGTATGTACACAGTGACTGCACCAGCAGAATAGTGAGTGCAGCTCTGGAGGATAATACAGGATGTAACTCAGGATCAGTAATGTAATGTATGTACACAGTGACTGCACCAGCAGAATAGTGAGTGCAGCTCTGGAGGATAATACAGGATGTAACTCAGGATCAGTAATGTAATGTATGTACACAGTGACTGCACCAGCAGAATAGTGAGTGCAGCTCTGGGGTATAATACAGGAGGTAACTCAGGATCAGTAATGTAATTTACGTACACAGTGACTGCACCAGCAGAATAGTGAGTGCAGCTCTGGAGGATAATACAGGATGTAACTCAGGATCAGTAATGTAATGTATGTACACAGTGACTGCACCAGCAGAATAGTGAGTGCAGCTCTGGGGTATAATACAGGATGTAACTCAGGATCAGTAATGTAATGTATGTACACAGTGACTGCACCAGCAGAATAGTGAGTGCAGCTCTGGAGGATAATACAGGATGTAACTCAGGATCAGTAATGTAATGTATGTACACAGTGACTGCACCAGCAGAATAGTGAGTGCAGCTCTGGAGTATAATACAGGATGTAACTCAGGATCAGTAATGTAATGTATGTACACAGTGACTGCACCAGCAGAATAGTGAGTGCAGCTCTGGGATATAATACAGGATGTAACTCAGGATCAGTAATGTAATGTATGTACACAGTGACTGCACCAGCAGAATAGTGAGTGCAGCTCTGGGGTATAATACAGGATGTAACTCAGGATCAGTAATGTAATGTATGTACACAGTGACTGCACCAGCAGAATAGTGAGTGCAGCTCTGGGGTATAATACAGGATGTATCTCAGGATCAGTAATGTAATGTATGTACACAGTGACTGCACCAGTGGAATAGTGAGCGCAGCTCTGGAGTATAATACAGGATGTAACTCAGGATCAGTAATGTAATGTATGTACACAGTGACTGCACCAGCAGAATAGTGAGTGCAGCTCTGGAGTATAATACAGGATGTAACTTAGGATCAGTAATGTAATGTATGTACACAGTGACTGCACCAGTGGAATAGTGAGCGCAGCTCTGGAGTATAATACAGGATGTAACTCAGGATCAGTAATGTAATGTATGTACACAGTGACTGCACCAGCAGAATAGTGAGTGCAGCTCTGGGGTATAATACAGAATGTAACTCAGGATCAGTAATGTAGTGTATGTACACAGTGACTGCACCAGCAGAATAGTGAGTGCAGCTCTGGAGTATAATACAGGATGTAACTCAGGATCAGTAATGTAATGTATGTACACAGTGACTGCACCAGCAGAATAGTGAGTGCTGCTCTGGGGTATAATACAGGAGGTAACTCAGGATCAGTAATGTAATGTACACAGTGATTGCACCAGCAGAATAGTGAGTGCAGCTCTGGAGTATAATACAGGATGTAACTCAGGATCAGTAATATAATGTATGTACACGGTGACTGCACCAGCAGAATAGTGATTGCAGCTCTGGAGTATAATACAGGATGTAACTCAGGATCAGTAATGTAATGTATGTACACGGTGACTGCACCAGCAGAATAGTGATTGCAGCTCTGGAGTATAATACAGGATGTAACTCAGGATCAGTAATGTAATGTATGTACACAGTGACTGCACCAGCAGAATAGTGAGTGCAGCTCTGGGGTATAATACAGGAGGTAACTCAGGATCAGTAATATAATGTATGTACACAGTGACTGCACCAGCAGAGTAGTGATTGCAGCTCTGGAGTATAATACAGGATGTAACTCAGGATCAGTAATGTAATGTATGTACACGGTGACTGCACCAGCAGAATAGTGATTGCAGCTCTGGAGTACAATACAGGATGCAGCTCAGGCACCATATGAATGTTACATATTATATTACACTGTTTCACTCTGTTGTGTCTCGGGTTGTAATCTGTCTTCGGAGTGTTACGTGCAGACTCATCTTTCTGTACTTCTATACATAATCAGTCCATTTAAGCTGAAATTGATCTGTGTCCCCTTCCTCCAAGGTCGGCTTTTGCAGTTCACTTAAGAGTCCAATTTGTGTTGTCTCTTATCAGGCTATAAGTACAGGTTACAGGGAGCCGCTCTCTGCAGCCGCCGCTTCTCCCCGGTAATGGAGAATGTATTCTAATGCTCTTGTGTTATTTTGATGCTCGCTGGGGCTCTGGGCTCGGAGAGAAGAGCGATGATTTTAGCTGCATCCAAAAAGCTAATTTTTTCCCTCTCGGCTTCCTGGCTTTCTGCCCACTTGGCCCTGACAGATAGAAATCAGCCTGCCATCATCAAGACAACACAGGCAGGCAGGCGCTGCAGACAGTGTGCAGCAAGCATTTCATTTGCACCCTCTGAAGGGCCCTTGTAAACCTTGTAAGGGAATTCTCACAACAAGCTTTAAAGGCGCAGGTGCACGGCGGGAAGCGGCGCTTATTCCGGTTAAATCCTATTTTTAAGTCGCAAGTTAGGAATCTTGTCTTATGGGAGGGACGTTCCCTGGTCCCAGACCCAGACAGCGCTCTCATTTCAATAGGTGCCGTGTAATTCTTCATGTTTCCTCCGGAGGCGCTGCAGGGAAACTGAACGCTTGCTTCCAAGTTCCCCCTCACTAGTGCTACTTTGATATGGGACCCTTTAAGGAAAGGGGGCCAAGCCATGGTCGGCCAGCCATGGAGCCAGTCTGCTGTATAGCACCATGCCACCACATGTGCACTGGGGGCACAAAGGATCAAGTGTTGCCAGGACCCTGGTCCCAACACTTTGTAGATAAAACTCCCATCATGTCATTGCATCCTGGGAGTTGTAGTTTGCAATGTCCAGAGAAGTGAACCACCAATCGGAGTTCTTTATTTGAAGCCCTTTTTATAATAAACCATAAATTGCATATGGCTTACCCTTCCAGGAGCTCGTGGGTTAATCCGCGGCGGCCGAGCGGTCTGGTGTGGCGGTGGCGGTCTGGTGTGGCGGTGCCGGTCTGGTGTTGCGGTGGCGGTCTGGTGTGGCGGTCTGGTGTGGCGGTGGCGGTCTGGTGTGGCGGTGGCGGTCTGGTGTGGCGGTGGCGGTCTGGTGTGGCGGTGGCGGTCTGGTGTTGCGGTGGCGGTCTGGTGTGGCGGTGGCGGTCTGGTGTGGCGGTCTGGTGTTGCGGTGGCTGTCTGGTGTGGTGGTGGCGGTCTGGTGTGGCGGTGGCGGTCTGGTGTGGCGGTGGCGGTCTGGTGTGGCGGTGGCGGTCTGGTGTGGCGGTGGCGGTCTGGTGTGGCGGTGGCGGTGTACTGCTTGCACGCATATCGTCTGGTCTCAGAATTCTCACCTTATTTATTCAGTCTGGTATTGAAAACAAGTTTTCCGCTACATTTAGCCCAGCTGGATCCGGCTCACTTACAGTAGGAAAATCGCACTTTACCGTGCGCCGCGTATCATCTCCATCCTGAGATGTCTGACGATGGGAGAACAAGAGGATTATAGCGGCCACTTCATACCTAATCCTGTGCACTACACAGCCTGCTCATATACAGAGGGGCGGCTGCTATAACCTGGGCATCTCCTGTGTAATTATACTATATGTACAGCCGGTATAATCTGGGTATCCTCTGTATATAATTATATGTACAGCTGGTATAACCTGGGCATCTCCTGTATATATTATACTATATGTACAGCTGGTATAACCTGGGCATCTCCTGTGTAATTATACTATATGTACAGCCGGTATAACCTGGGTATCCTCTGTATATAATTATATATGTACAGCTGGTATAACCTTGGCATCTCCTGTATATATTATACTATATGTACAGCTGGTATAACCTGGGCATCTCCTGTATAATTATACTATATGTACAGCTGGTATAACCTGGGCATCTCCTGAATATAATTATATGTACAGCTGGTATAACCTTGGCATCTCCTGTATAATTATACTGTATGTACAGCTTGGAAACAAAAAGGCGAAACCTTCACTAAAAGACCAAAAAGTAATTGAAAAATATACTAAAGTTTATTAAAGACAAACATACATAAATATAAAAACATGATAATGGCCACCAGTGCAGAAAAAATGGTGGGACAACACGGGTCTAAACTCAATAGCAGTGTATAAGAAATGTCATATAATAACAGAACCGTGAGGCGGACACATAGTTGAAAGTAATAAAGTGCGACCTGAATATAATTATATGTACAGCTGGTATAACCTGGGCATCTCCTGAATATAATTATATATGTACAGCTGGTATAACCTGGACATCTCCTGTATATAATTATATATGTACAGCCGGTATAACCTGGGCATCTCCTGTATATAATGGTATATGTACAGCCGGTATAACCTGGGCATCTCCTGTATATAAATATATATGTACAGCTGGTATAACCTGGGCATCTCCTGTATATAATGGTATATGTACAGCCGGTATAACCTGGGCATCTCCTGTATATAAATATATATGTACAGCTGGTATAACCTGGGCATCTCCTGTATATAATTATATATGTACAGCTGGTATAACCTGGATATCTCCTGTATATAATTATATATGTACAGCTGGTATAACCTGGACATCTCCTGTATATAATTATATATGTACAGCTGGTATAACCTGGGCATCTCCTATATATAATTATACATGTACAGCTGGTATAACCTGGGCATCTCCTGTATATAATTATATATGTACAGCTGGTATAACCTGGATATCTCCTGTATATAATTATATATGTACAGCCGGTATAACCTGGGCATCTCCTGTATATAATTATATATGTACAACCGGTATAACCTGGGCATCTCCTGTATATAATTATATATGTACAGCCGGTATAACCTGGGCATCTCCTGTATATAATGGTTTATGTACAGCCGGTATAACCTGGACATCTCCTGTTTATAATTATATATGTACAACCGGTATAACCTGGGCATCTCCTGTATATAATGGTATATGTACAGCCGGTATAACCTGGACATCTCCTGTATATAATTATATATGTACAGCTGGTATAACCTGGGCATCTCCTGTCTATAATTATATATGTACAACCGGTATAACCTGGGCATCTCCTGTATATAATGGTATATGTACAGCCGGTATAACCTGGACATCTCCTGTATATAATTATATATGTACAGCTGGTATAACCTGGGCATCTCCTGTATATAATGATATATGTACAGCCGGTATAACCTGGGCATCTCCTGTATATAATGGTATTATATATTTATATACAGCTGGTATAACCTGGGCATCTCCTGTATATAATGATATATGTACAGCTGGTATAACCTGGGCATCTCCTGTATATAATGATATATGTACTGCTGGTATAACCTGGGCATCTCCTGTATATAATGATATATGTACAGCTGGTATAACCTGGGCATCTCCTGTATATAATTATATATGTACTGCTGGTATAACCTGGGCATCTCCTGTATATAATTATATATGTACAGCTGGTATAACCTGGGAATCCTCTGTATATAATTAAATATGTACAGCCGGTATAACCTGGGCATCTCCTGTATATAATGATATATGTACAGCTGGTATAACCTGGGCATCTCCTGTATATAATTATATATGTACTGCTGGTATAACCTGGGCATCTCCTGTATATAATTATATATGTACAGCTGGTATAACCTGGGTATCTCCTGTATATAATTATATATGTACAGCTGGTATAACCTGGACATCTCCTGTATATAATTATATATGTACAGCCGGTATAACCTGGGCATCTCCTGTATATAATTATATATGTGCAGCCGATATAACCTGGGCATCTCCTGTATATAATTATATATGTACAGCTGGTATAACCTGGGCATCTCCTGTATATAATTATATATGTACATCCAGTATAACCTGGGCATCTCCTGTATATAATTATATGTGTACAGCCGGTATAACCTGGGCATCTCCTGTATATAATTATATATGTACAGCCGGTATAACCTGGGCATCTCCTGTATATAATGGTTTATGTACAGCCGGTATAACCTGGACATCTCCTGTTTATAATTATATATGTACAACCGGTATAACCTGGGCATCTCCTGTATATAATGGTATATGTACAGCCGGTATAACCTGGACATCTCCTGTATATAATTATATATGTACAGCTGGTATAACCTGGGCATCTCCTGTATATAATGATATATGTACAGCCGGTATAACCTGGGCATCTCCTGTATATAATGGTATATATACAGCTGGTATAACCTGGGCATCTCCTGTATATAATGATATATGTACAGCTGGTATAACCTGGGCTTCTCCTGTATATAATGATATATGTACAGCTGGTATAACCTGGGCATCTCCTGTATATGATTATATATGTACAGCCGGTATAACCTGGACATCTCCTGTATGTAATTATATATGTACAGCTGGTATAACCTGGGCATCTCCTGTATACCATGGTATATATGTACAGCTGGTATAACCTGGGTATCTTCTGCATATAATTATATATGTACAGCTGGTATAACCTGGGCATCTCCTGTATATAATTATATATGTACATCCGGTATAACCTGGGCATCTCCTGTATATCATGGTATGTATGTACAGCTGGTATAACCTGGGCATCTCCTGTATATAATGATATATGTACATCCGGTATAACCTGGGCATCTCCTGTATATCATGGTATATATGTACAGCTGGTATAACCTGGACATCTCCTGTATATAATGATATATGTACATCTGGTATAACCTGGGCATCTCCTGTATATCATGGTATGTATGTACAGCTGGTATAACCTGGGCATCTCCTGTATATAATGATATATGTACATCCGGTATAACCTGGGCATCTCCTGTATATCATGGTATATATGTACAGCTGGTATAACCTGGACATCTCCTGTATATAATTATATATGTACAGCCGGTATAACCTGGACATCTCCTGTATATAATTATATATGTACAGCCGGTATAACCTGGGCATCTCCTGTATACCATGGTATATATGTACAGCTGGTATAACCTGGGCATCTCCTGTATATAATTATATATGTGCAGCCGGTATTACCTGGGCATCTCCTGTATATAATTATATATGTACATCCGGTATAACCTGGGCATCTCCTGTATATCATGGTATGTATGTACAGCTGGTATAACCTGGGCATCTCCTGTATATAATGATATATGTACATCCGGTATAACCTGGGCATCTCCTGTATATCATGGTATATATGTACAGCTGGTATAACCTGGACATCTCCTGTATATAATGATATATGTACATCCGGTATAACCTGGGCATCTCCTGTATATAATTATATATGTACAGCTGGTATAACCTGGGCATCTCCTGTATATAATGATATATGTACAGCTGGTATAACCTGGGCATCTCCTGTATATAATGATATATGTACATCCGGTATAACCTGGGCATCTCCTGTATATCATGGTATATATATATAGGTTAGATTACTCATCTCTGGTCACTCCTTTGCCTTCTCAGTGACGTTCTGTTGCTCATCACTTGCGGATGTTCCGGTGCAGACGACTCCTGTATCTTCCTCTCTCGCACGCTACATACCCGCTTCACAGTAAAAAGTAAAAGTGACCATTTTTCTCTTGCGTTTTGACACATTTTTATGTGTGAGCTGTGCCTTCAGGTATTTGTTCATTTGTGCTAATTAAAAGCTTCTATTCAACGTTCAGCAAGAAAGAAGAGATTGACAGACGACAATTTATCTAATTTTCTCCTTCATCCATAAACTGTGACCTCGGATACAGAAGTGACCCCAGATGTGATTTTCTTGTCATTTCCTTTGATTCCCTTTAATTTCTTCCCTCTTCTCTACTTTCCTTTCTTTCAGTCGTTCCGTTCCCTTTCACTTCACTTTTTCTCTCCATCAATTTCCTCCCCTTTCATCCTTTTCCTCTGTTTCCTTCCGTCTCTTCTCTTACGTTTCGTCTGTACTTCCCGCTCCCCCACTTTATACTCTTTTTCTGTTATTCCCTTCTCTATTCTCAGTTTCTCTGTTTCTCTCTTTTTTCTTTTTTCCTCTTCCCCTTGTCCCTTCTCTACTTTTCTCTTCTTCCCCTATTTCCCTTCCCTCTACCATTCTTCACTTCCATCTTCTTCCTTCTCTTTTCCTTTCTCTTTCATCTCTTAACTTCCTTCTCCTTGACACTTCCCGTTCCTTCCTTCCTTCCCCTTCATCCATTGGTCACTTTTTCTATAATTTCTTTCCCTTTTCTTCTTTCCCTCTCCAACACTTTTCTCTACTTCCCTTTTCTGCTGTCTTTTTACATTTCCATCCTTTCCTTCCCTTGCATGTCTCTCTCTTCCTTCTCCTCCACTTTCCTTTCCCTTCCTCTCCCCCTTATAGGAATTTTTGGAAATGTCAGAAGCTCATCCACCAGAGATGACAAATGGCTGCTCAGACTGTGAAGAAAACTTTTAGTTTCAGTAGTAACAAAAAAGAACAAATTTCATGGAAATATTTGACGCCAAATAACTTCTCTTTATGAGTCCATGACAGGAGAAGCTTGTTGAACGCAATTAGTATGATTCACTGATATGATCGGGAACAGAGATCGACTCCGCCATACAGGGAACCTCGGGTCTGATTGGGAGTGAATGAAATCTGATTGTGTTTTTCTTCAAGCCGCCATTAATCTGACTGCGGCGTCTCATCACTCGAAACACGCGCTTCTCAACAGCACTTTAATTAGGTCTGATAGAAAACAGTCATGACTGTGATAAAAGCAGAATCTGAAAGTAAAGTGAGGTCCACCACCCAATAGCCAGAGGAAGAATACATACTAATGTAAGCACATATTCTTATACATAGGGGCAGTATTATAGTAGTTATATTCTTGTACATAGGAGCAGTATTATAGTAGTTATATTCTTGTACATAGGAGCAGTATTATAGTAGTTATATTCTTGTACATAGGGGCAGTATTATAGCAGTTATATTCTTGTACATAGGGGCAGTATTATAGTAGTTATATTCTTGTACATAGGAGCAGTATTATAGTAGTTATATTCTTGTACATAGGAGGCAGTATTATAGTAGTTATATTCTTGTACATAGGAGCAGTATTATAGTAGTTATATTCTTGTACATAGGAGGCAGTATTATAGTAGTTATATTCTTGTACATAGGAGCAGTATTATAGTAGTTATATTCTTGTACATAGGGGCAGTATTATAGTAGTTATATTCTTGTACATAGGAGCAGTATTATAGTAGTTATATTCTTGTACATAGGGGGCAGTATTATAGTAGTTATATTCTTGTACATAGGAGCAGTATTATAGTAGTTATATTCTTGTACATAAGGGCAGTATTATAGTAGTTATATTCTTGTACATAGTGAGCAGTATTATAGTAGTTATATTCTTGTACATAGGAGCAGTATTATAGTAGTTATATTCTTGTACATAGGGGACAGTATTATAGCAGTTATATTCTTGTACATAGAGGCACTATTATAGTAGTTATATTCTTATACATAGGGGCAGTATTATAGTAGTTATATTCTTATACATAGGGGCAGTGGTATAGTAGTTATATTCTTGTACATAGGGGGCAGTATTATAGTAGTTATATTCTTGTACATAGGAGCAGTATTATAGTAGTTATATTCTTGTACATAGGGGACAGTATTATAGCAGTTATATTCTTGTACATAGAGGCACTATTATAGTAGTTATATTCTTATACATAGGGGCAGTATTATAGTAGTTATATTCTTATACATAGGGGCAGTGGTATAGTAGTTATATTCTTGTACATAGGGGGCAGTATTATAGTAGTTATATTCTTGTACATAGAGGCACTATTATAGTAGTTATATTCTTGTACATAGGAGCAGTATTATAGTAGTTATATTCTTGTACATAGGGGACAGTATTATAGCAGTTATATTCTTGTACATAGAGGCACTATTATAGTAGTTATATTCTTATACATAGGGGCAGTATTATAGTAGTTATATTCTTATACATAGGGGCAGTGGTATAGTAGTTATATTCTTGTACATAGGGGGCAGTATTATAGTAGTTATATTCTTGTACATAGAGGCACTATTATAGTAGTTATATTCTTATACATAGGGGCAGTATTATAGTAGTTATATTCTTATACATAGGGGCAGTGGTATAGTAGTTATATTCTTGTACATAGGGGCAGTATTATAGTAGTTATATTCTTGTACATAGGAGGCAGTATTATAGTAGTTATATTCTTGTACATAGGGAGCAGTATTATAGTAGTTATATTCTTGTACATAGGAGGCAGTATTATAGTCGTTATATTCTTGTACATAGGGGGCAGTATTATAGTAGTTATATTCTTGTACATAGAGGCAGTATTATAGTCGTTATATTCTTGTACATAGAGGCAGTATTATAGTAGTTATATTCTTGTACATAGGAGCAGTATTATAGTAGTTATATTCTTGTACATAGGGGACAGTATTATAGCAGTTATATTCTTGCACATAGGGGCAGTATTATAGTAGTTATATTCTTGTATATAGGGGCAGTATTATAGTAGTTATATTCTTGTATATAGGAGCAGTATTATAGTAGTTATATTCTTGTACATAGGGGAAGTATTATAGTAGTTATATTATCATATATAGGAGCAGTATTATAGTAGTTATATTCTTGTACATAGGAGCAGTATTATAGTAGTTATATTCTTGTACATAGGAGCAGCATTATAGTAGTTATATTCTTGTACATAGGGGACAGTATTATAATAGTTATATTCTTGTACATAGGGGCAGTATTATAGTAGTTATATTCTTGCACATAGGGGCAGTATTATAGTAGTTATATTCTTGTACATAGGAGCAGTGTTATAGTAGTCATATTCTTGTACATAGGGGGCAGTATTATAGTAGTCATATTCTTGTACATAGGGGGCAGTATTATAGTAGTTATATTCTTATACATAGAGGCAGTATTATAGTTGTTATATTCTTGTACATAGGAGCAGTATTATAGCAGTTATATTCTTGTACATAGGGGGCAGTATTATAGTAGTTATATTCTTGTACATGGGGCAGTATTATAGTAGTTATATTCTTGTACATAGGGGCAGTATTATAGTAGTTATATTCTTGTACATAGGGGGCAGTATTATAGTAGTTATATTCTTGTACATAGGGGCAGTATTATAGTAGTTATATTCTTGTACATAGGAGCAGTATTATAGTAGTCATATTCTTGTACATAGGGAGCAGTATTATAGCAGTTATATTCTTGTACATAGGGGGCAGTATTATAGTAGTTATATTCTTATACATAGAGGCAGTATTATAGTTGTTATATTCTTGTACATAGGAACAGTATTATAGTAGTTATATTTTTGTACATAGGGGCGGTATTATAGTAGTTATAGTCTTGTATATATGAGCAGTATTATAGTAGTTATATTCTTGTACTGAGGAGCAGTATTATAGTAGTTATGTTCTTGTACATAGGGAGCAGTATTATAGTAGTTATAGTCTTGTACATAGGGGCAGTATTATATTAGTTATATTCTTGTACATAGGGGCAGTATTATAGTAGTTATATTCTTGTACATAGGGGCAGTATTATAGTACAAGAATATAACTGCTATAATACTGCCCCCTATGTACAAGAATATAACTACTATAATATTGCTCCTTTTGGATTGGATTGTGGCATTTTTTGTTGTAATAGTTGCACATTTTACTGTATATTCATCTCTTTTCTCTCGTATTATAATTTTTTTTTGACTGAGTAACATTGTGTTTAATTTGTTAAAACATAAAGCTAAAATAAAAATAATCAAATTAAGAAATATTTGTTGTGTTTTCCATAAATTCCACATAGGATTAGGAGATATCATTAGTTAGAAATGTTCACGCTTTTTCTCTTGTCTAATAATTTTATACAGTTTTCGTTAAAATACCGAGGGAAGGCCGAACTCACAGAGACTGAGAATTTTCTATTTCTAAGCAGATTCAGTTTTGTGCTGCCGAGGCCTCGCAGTCATGTGTAACCCATTTTCGGCATTTTTTACCCCTGCTGAGTGTATGGACTTCTAACGAGACCCTGATGGGAACTTGGGTTTAAGACATTATTCTCAGCAGGTTATTTGATCTTTATTTGCAGAATGCATTCAGCTGTGTCCCTATCTCTAAACAATATGAAGAATCGAATGCGCGGCACGCTCCATCAGCTCCCGAGCTCATCTTGATTTGCGGAGACAATTACAAGAGCCTTCCTTCAGCAGCCGCTGTGTTCCTCGCAACCTCTGCAAGTGCACAGATTTCATACTTTGTACCAGTCTAACCCTCTGCCTCCTGGAAACGGCTCCACGTCAAGAAATGGGGGCGACTGCAACATGTGCAGATAATGAAATGACAGCAGGGTGCAATGTGACCGTCTGGTCACCGATGAAAATCTGCAACGAGGCCGCCCATCTAACCTTTACTATTTGTGATATTGGCGTCTTCTTATTTAGCAGAGGAACCAGGGACCTAGTACAACAATGGCCTCCGCACAGGAGGTATTGTAGGGATAGATGGAAGTGGCATGTAACGGAAAGGAATGTAAGGGATTATACAGGTGCTTCTCCCAAAATTAGAATATCATCAAAAAGTGAATTTATTTCAGTTCTTCAATGCAAAAAGTGAATCCCATATATTATATAGAGTCATTACACACAGAGTGATCTGTTTCACGTGTTTATTTCTGTTAATATTGATGATTATGGCTTACAGCCAATGAAAACCCAGAAGTCATTATCTCAATAAATTAGAATACTTTATAAAACCAGCTTGAAAAATGATTTTAAAATCTGAAACGTTGGCCTTCTGAAATGTATGTTCAGTAGATTCACTCAATACTTGGTTGCGGCTCCTTTTGCATCAGTTACTGCATCAATGCGGCGTGGCATGGAGGCGATCAGCCTGTGGCACTGCTGAGGGGTTATGGAAGCCCAGGTTGCTTTGATAGCAGCCTTCAGCTCGTCTGCATTGTTGGGTCTGGTGTCTCATCTTTCTCTTGACAATACTCCATAGATTCTCTATGGGGTTAAGGTCAGGCGAGTTTGCTGCCAATCAAGCCCAGTGATACTGTTGTTTTTACACCAGGTATTGGTACTTTTGGCAGTGTGGACAGGGGCCAAGTCCTGCTGGAGAATTACATCTCCATAAAGCATGTCGGCAGAGGGAAGCATGAAGTGCTCTAAAATGTCCCAGTTGACGGCTGCGCTGACTTTGGTCTTGATAAAACACAGTGGACCTACACCAGCAGATGACATGGCTCCCCGAACCATCACTGATTGTGGAGACTTCACACCAGACCTGCAGCAGCTTGGATTGTGGCCTCTCCACTCTTCCTCCAGACTCTGGGACCTTGATTTCCAAATGAAATGCTAAATTTACTTTCATCTGAAAACACCTTGGACCCCTGACAATAGTCCAGTTCTTTTCCTCCGTGGCCCAGGTGATGTCTATTGGCCATGAGTGGCTGACACAAGGAATATGACACTTGTAGCCCATGTCCTGGAGACGTCTGTGTGTGGTGGCTCTGGAAGCAATGACTCCAGCAGCAGTCCGCTCCTTGTGACTCTCCCCACATTACTGAATGGCCTTTTCTTAACAATCCTTTCCAGGCTGCGGTTATCCCGGTTACTTGTGCACCTTTTTCTACCACTCTTTTTCCTTCCACTCAACTTTCCATTAGTCTGCTTGGAAACAGCACTCTGTGAACAGCCGGCTTCTTTAGCAATGATCTTTTGTGGCTTCCCCTCCTTGTGGAGTGTGTCAGTGACCGACTTCTGGACATCTGTCAGTCAGCAGTCTTCCCCATGATTGTGGAGCTACTGAAACAGACTAAGGGACCTTTATAAATGCTTAGGAGCCTTTGCAGGTGTTTTTTGTTAATTATTCTAATTTGCTAAGATAATGACTTTTGGTTTTTCATTGGCTGTAATCAATAATCATCAACATTAACAGAAATAAACACTTGAAATAGATCACTCTGTGTGTAATGACTCTATATGAGTTTCACTTTTTGCATTGAAGAACTGAAATAAATGAACTTTTTGATGATATTCTAATTTTGTGAGAAGCATCTGTATATCGACACTAGTTGTCAGCAGTCTGGATTATTTCTGAATTAATTGCAAAAACTGGAGGCAGAGAGCTACCCTAGTGGTGGCTGTAGACAGAATCTTATCATGTATCTCTGTATACAGGGAGTTCCCCCTAGTGGTGGCTGCAGACAGGATCTTATCATGTATCACTGCATACAGGGAGCTCCCCCTAGTGGTGGCTGCAGACAGAATCTTATCATGTATCTCTGTATACAGGGAGTTCCCCCTAGTGGTGGCTGCAGACAGGATCTTATCATGTATCTCTGTATACAGGGAGCTCCCCCTAGTGGTGGCTGCAGACAGAATCTTATCATGTATCTCTGTATACAGGGAGCTCCCCCTAGTGGTGGCCGCAGACAGGATCTTATCATGTATCTCTGTATACAGGGAGCTCCCCCTAGTGCTGTCTGCAGACAGGATCTTATCATGTATGTCTGTATACAGGGAGCTCCCCCTAGTGGTGGCCGCAGACAGAATCTTATCATGTATCTCTGTATACAGGGAGCTCCCCCTAGTGCTGTCTGCAGACAGGATCTTATCATGTATCTCTGTATACAGGGAGCTCCCCCTAGTGGTGGCTGCTGACAGAATCTTATAATGTATCTCTGTATACAGGGAGCTCCCCCTAGTGGTGGCTGCAGACAGGATCTTATCATGTATCTCTGTATACAGGGAGCTCCCCCTAGTGGTGGCTGCAGACAGGATCTTATCATGTATCTCTGTATACAGGGAGCTCCCCCTAGTGGTGTCTGCAGACAGGATCTTATCATGTATCTCTGTATACAGGGAGCTCCCCCCTAGTGGTGACTGCAGACAGGATCTTATCATGTATCTCTGTATACAAGGAGCTCCCCCTAGTGGTGGCTGCAGACAGGATCTTATCATGTATCTCTGTATACAGGGAGCTCCCCCTAGTGGTGGCTGCTGACAGAATCTTATAATGTATCTCTGTATACAGGGAGCTCCCCCTAGTGGTGGCTGCAGACAGGATCTTATCATGTATCTCTGTATACAGGGAGCTCCCCCTAGTGGTGGCTGCAGACAGGATCTTATCATGTATCTGTATACAGGGAGCTCCCCCTAGTGGTGACTGCAGACAGGATCTTATCATGTATCTCTGTATACAGGGAGCTCCCCCTAGTGGTGGCTGCAGACAGGATCTTATCATGTATCTCTGTATACAGGGAGCTCCCCCTAGTGGTGGCTGCAGACAGAATCTTATCATGTATCTCTGTATACAGGGAGCTCCCCCTAGTGGTGACTGCAGACAGGATCTTATCATGTATCTCTGTATACAGGGAGCTCCCCCTAGTGGTGGCTGCAGACAGAATCTTATCATGTATCTCTGTATACAGGGAGCTCCCCCTAGTGGTGGCTGCAGACAGGATCTTATCATGTATAATTGTATGAAGGGAGCTCCCCCTAGTGGTGACTGCAGACAGGATCTTATCATGTATCTCTGTATACAGGGAGCTCCCCCTAGTGGTGGCTGCAGACAGGATCTTATGTATCTCTGTATACAGGGAGCTCCCCCTAGTGGTGGCTGCAGACAGGATCTTATCATGTATCTCTGTATACAGGGAGCTCCCCCTAGTGGTGGCTGCAGACAGGATCTTATCATGTATCTCTGTATAGATGGAGCTCCCCCTAGTGGTGGCTGCAGGAAGATGAAATCTTTTAATGTCATTCTTTTGCTATATAAGGAATTTGGAACTTCAATAGCTATAATGATTTAATTCTTAACTGCACAGAATTTTGTGATGATTTAGTAAAACAAAGTGATGTTTATGGATCCTTAATGCGTCTATTATATTAATCATATTTCACTATAGATCCCTATGGGCTAAGTTCAGAAACCCTAAAACTTAGATTCCCGGTACATGGCCATACCTCACTTCTACAGGGTTCGAAGGGTTCATTTCCAGGATCCTTGTGACCGTAGCGGTATGACAGCCCCGGGAAAGCGATTTCTTCCAGGCATGGGAAAGGATGTTAAAATATTTTGACAGTGCATGAAAGGAAAAGGCAAAGTTAATGAACTGTTGGAACCAATGAGTAAAAGTGAATCCGTTTACTTATGCATGAAAGTTACTGATTAGCTTGGACTTTGGATCAGGGCTATAATGAGGGCTCAGCTGGTGGTACCTAGAAGAAGAATCCTGCCCGCCGCACGATTATGGGGCCGCCGATTCTGCAGTGACAGACTCATCAGGCATGCAATGCTATGCTGACAACGGGACCCCTGTGGTCTTTTTATACAGCCTAAAGAGAACTGTTTTAAGTTGGAGATGCCCCAGCGAGCGGCGCAGGAGTTATCTCTCCTCTTAGAGTCCCACAGTTCGGATGTAATCTAATTCCCCAAGATTCCTATTTAGTCATTTAACCCGTCCTTCCTTAGGCTTTGTGAAATTGAAATTTTCTATTTTATTCTTTGAACTGAAATACAATCACGTTTATATCCATGTATATTACTGATATCACTGGTTTTCAACACTAGGGGGCGGTATGTCACTGGGCAACTACGAGAACTCCACACCGTAGACCTCTCTCATTCCCCAGTGATCTGCATGACAGAGATGGGTTTAAAGCCAAAGAACGCCTATGAGTTTTTTGGTTTATTTTTTTTCAGAAATGGCTCCACCTTTATCTATGGCTGTGTCTGGTATTGCAGCTCAGTCCTAGTACTATACAGAGATACATGATAAGATCCTGTCCGCGGCCACCACTAGGGGGAGCTCCCTGTATACAGAGATACACGCTAAGGACCTGTCTGCAGCCACCACTAGGGGGAGCTCCCTGTATAGAGAGATACATGATAAGATCCTGTCTGTAGCCACCACTAGGGGGAGCTCCCTGTATACAGAGATACATGATAAGATCCTGTCTGTAGCCACCACTAGGGCGAGCTCCCTGTATATAGAGATACATGATAAGATCCTGTCTGCGGCCACCACTAGGGGGAGCTCCCTGTATACAGAGATACACGATAAGGACCTGTCTGCAGCCACCACTAGGGGGAGCTCCCTGTATACAGAGATACATGATAAGATCCTGTCTGTAGCCACCACTAGGGCGAGCTCCCTGTATATAGAGATACATGATAAGATCCTGTCTGCGGCCACCACTAGGGGGAGCTACCTATATACAGAGATACATGATAAGATCCTGTCTGCAGTCACCACTAGGGGGAGCTCCCTGTATACAGAGATACATGATAAGATCCTGTCTGCAGTCACCACTAGGGGGAGCTCCCTGTATACAGAGATGCATGATAAGATCCTGTCTGCAGCCACCACTAGGGGGAGCTCCCTGTATACAGAGATACATGATAAGATCCTGTCTGCAGCCACCACTAGGGGGAGCTCCCTGTATACAGAGATACATGATAAGATCCTGTCTGCAGCCACCACTAGGGGGAGCTCCCTGTATACAGAGATACATGATAAGATCCTGTCTGCAGCCACCACTAGGGGGAGCTCCCTGTATACAGAGATACATGATAAGATCATGTCTGCAGCCACCACTAGGGGGAGCTCCCTGTGTGTTTTTTATAAAGTGAGCAATCTATTTGAGCTCCCTCTAGTAGTAGTTGCTGACAGACACAATTTATGTTAATACTTTACCTAGGGCAGAGGTTTGGAGATCTATATCTGGAAAACTAAGCTCCAAGCAGTATGAAGATACATTACGTTTTTATTCAGGACAGGGCATTAGAGCCATTTAGACATTACAACATGATATGGTGTAAAGGACGGACATTTACTGTAAGAATCTTATATATATTCCTCTTTTCTTCTGAAACTTTTAGTTCTTTCCCTCGGGATTGTGTCGTAGTCGCTTCTGTTCCTTATCCCCCAGTGGACCGGAGAACATCTCCTGCTTGTCATGAATTTGCATAAGTTGATTGCTGGTTGGTTAACTGGCGGAGATTCATTCTGCTCCATCGCGAGGCGGCCGCATCCTTCTTGTTTTCGCTCACGTCACTTGAAGTGTTTGGCATTTGATGTCGGCGCTGGTAATTCAGCGGCGAGGTGCTGGCATTTACTGCGCGCGCCGCACTCTCACACAAACTTCCATTAAGAATTAAATCATCTCATTAGGAGAACAGAGAACGCCGGGCGCGGGGACTGTGCAGCCGCCCCACCACCGTCCTCCAGGGACACGGCAGAGATAAGAATATGTAGGAAAATTTCCCTTTGTGATCCTCCACGTAACTCCCAGCGCTACATGTTGGATATGACGTCCAGCACAGAGGACCACCCACCTAGGGCTGGTGTTTGCTTCCGTCTCTGCCGCATTTCTCCAATTCCGCTCCTAATGTATAGATCCTCGCTAGTCAATAGCAAAGATTATGGCTGGGCCCCCTCTTTTTAAAAAGAATCTATCACCATGTTTTTTACCCCATCTCAGAGCAGCATATTGTAGGGCCAGAGACCCTTATTCCAGCGATATGTCACATACTGTTTTCTCTGCTGCAGATTTAGCAGAGCTCGGAATGCTGAGCTCTGTATAACCCACCCAAAGCACTGATTGTCAACTGTGTACACTGTGCGTAGGTAGAAAACTGCCAATCGCTGGTAGGTGCAAAGTGCATTAATGTGTTTGACTAGGTGGCAGAAGGTCTCATGCTGATAAAAGTGATTTTATAAAAAATACAGCAAGCAGCCCAGTAAGTTACACATCGCTAGAATCAGGGTCTCTGACTCTACATTACGCCGCTCTCAAATGGCAAAACCTGGTGATATATTTGAAAAAACTGACCGTCACATCCATACATAGACTAAGTGTGAACAGGTGCTGAACCTAGAGTAACCAACTCATATATAGTCAAGTAAAAAAGGCAGCACACTGCAGCGCTAAGACATGCAAACATGAAACATGAAAACTGAACTGCAATACTGCACTAGAAATATGAAAAATGAGCGTTTAGCGCATAAAAATGGCCAATTTTATGTGTACCTGATAGCCCCTTTACGGCATCTCTCGTATATCAGGTCCTACGCTTGCCTACCTCGCTGAGAATAAACGTCTCCATGTGAATGGGTACCTGTGAAAACCTCTTCCTAGACTCAGACTCATATTCTCTCTCTCTGTGGAGGGATACTGGACCTGCTGCGATTAAAACACCTGGGCTAGGAGGCGGAGTGCTCAGTCAGAAGGCTAAATAATATATTTGAAAAAACTGACCGTCACATCCATACATAGACTAAGTGTGAACAGGTGCTGAACCTAGAGTCACCAACTCATATACAGTCAAGTAAAAATCGCAGCAGGTCCAGTACCCCTCCACAGAGAGAGAGAATATGAGTCTAGGAAGAGGTTTTCACAGGTACCCATTCACATGGAGACGTTTATTCTCAGCGAGGTAGGCAAGCGTAGGACCTGATTTACGAGTGATGCCGTAAAGGGGCTATCAGGTACACATAAAATTGGCCATTTTTATGCGCTAAACGCTCTCATTTTTCATATTTCTAGTGCAGTATTGCAGTTCAGTTTTCATGTTTCATGTTTGCATGTCTTAGCGCTGCAGTGTGCTGCCTTTTTTACTTGACTTAAAAACCTGGTGATAGATTCCCTTTAAGCCCCCATCGCAGTTGCATGGTCTGCCTCTATGGCACACATGTCATACTCTGGCCCGCAGGGTTAGTATATGTGGCCCACGATGCCGGGATGGTCCCACGAGTATGTTTGACGTGTGACATCCGCACTGTCACCACTTTGTGGGGCTATTATACTGTATGGAGTACTATGTGGGACCATTTAACTTTATACAGCACTATGTGGGACCTTTGTACTGTATGGAGCACGATGTGGGGTCATTATACTGTGTGGAGTACTACATGGGGCCATTATACTGTATGGAGCACTATGTGGGACCATTGTATTTTATGCAGCACTATGTGTGGCTATTATACTGTATGGAGCACTATGTGGGAACATTATACTGTATGCAGCACTATGTGGGGCCATTATACTGCAAGGAGCACTTTTTGTGGCCATTACACTGTATGGAATGCAATGCAGGGCCCCGTTATACTGTATGGAGGACTATGTGGGGCCCATTATACTATATGGAGCACTATATGGGGCACATTACACTGTATTGATAACTGTGTGGGGATTACAGTTGGAGAATCATACTGTGATGGGGTCACCATTCTTTGCCGGGGGATTGAAGGAAGGTACAGTATGGTCATGTGGATGGTACTGTGAAGGAATGTTAAGGTGTTTGGGGGGCACTTTTGTTTGCATCACACTTTATTATCTGCATTATTCAAGGTTTTTTATCCTTCCTTATCACATATTTAAATTAGACCATTGGGCCATATGCTTTTTTCTGCTCTTACATAACAGATTATATTATTCCAATATTTAATTCTAAGATCTATTAATTCTCTGTTCGTGAGACAATCCCTTTAAGTTTGTTTCCATATGAAAATGTTAATTGTTATATTTGATGACACGGAAAATCTTCCTCAATTGTAGACATTTATTTAAATAAATGTCAATATTGGCCCTGGCACCCACAGCGTACGCAGTGATGCAAGTCGTCAATGGTACTGGTCTCGGAAGTGGACAGTCCTGTGCCCGGAGGTGGATGTCCTGTGCCCGAAAGAGGACTAGCATGTGTAACGATTGCAAACTGTGGGATATGGTGCCCGGCTGCTATCCTGAGGATATCCTGGACTGTGTACGGCTGTGAGTAGAGAGATTGTGATACAGCAATGCAGTACACCCACGAGAACTAGTCAGAGGAAGGCTGACGTGTGTAGTGTCTGCAACATATGAGACTGTGTGTATGGAGACTGTAATATGGCGTGCTGTCGCCCAGGGAAACTGGACAAAGAAAAGTCTGGCCTGTTTAGGGACCGCAATCTAAAGCCATATGATATGTATTGCTATGTACTGGTGTAAACTGAACACTGATAATATACACTGAAGTTATATGCATTTATGTGAATTGGGCTTTAATGCTGTGAAGAAACATATTAAAAGAGACTTTTGTGTTTGAACTTTGTGGGTCACCGCCTCTTCACTGCGTACTACTACTACAATCTTACAATGTGTTTATTATGTGTATGTGTGTGTAATGTTTATATAGTTAGTAGTTAGTAAGTAAGGCCGAAAAAAGACATTTGTCCATCCAGTTCAGCCTATATTCCATCATAATAAATCCCCAGATCTACGTCCTTCTACAGAACCTAATAATTGTATGATACAATATTGTTCTGCTCCAGGAAGACATCCAGGCCTCTCTTGAACCCCTCGACTGAGTTCGCCATCACCACCTCCTCAGGCAATATATGCTTATTTTATATACTAGATGGTGGCCCGATTCTAACGCATCGGGTATTCCAGAATATGTATGTCCACGTAGTATATTGCCCAGCCACGTAGTATATTGCCCAGCCTCGTAGTATATTGCCCAGTTACGTAGTATATTGCCCAGTTACATTGTATATTGCCCAGTGACGTAGTATATTACCCAGTTACATTGTATATTGCCCAGTGATGTAGTATATTGCCCAGTTACATTGTATATTGCCCAGTGACGTAGTATACAGCACAGAGCCACATAGTAAATTGCCCAGTGACGTAGTATATTGCCCAGTGACGTAGTATATTGCCCAGTGACGTAGTATATTGCCCAGTGACGTAGTATATTGCCCAGTGACGTAGTATATTGCCCAGTGACGTAGTATACAGCACAGAGCCACGTAGTATATTGCCCTGCCACGTAGTATATTGCCCAGTGACGTAGTATGCAGCACAGAGCCACGTAGTATATTGCCCAGTGACGTAGTATACAGCACAGAGCCACGTAGTATATTGCCCTGCCACGTAGTATATTGCCCAGTGACGTAGAATGCAGCACAGAGCCACATAGTATATTGCACAGCCCATGTAGTATATTGCCCAGCTACGTAGTATATTGCCCAGCTACGTATGACACAGGTTAAAAAAATTAAAAATAAACATACACTCACCTTCCGCAGGCGCGTTGTAGGTCTGTCGCCTGTGTGGGGTGCAGGCGGCAGCTTCCGGTCCCAGGGTGTGATGACGTCGCGGTCACGTGACCGTGTCGCTGCCACATGACCGTGACATCACGGCAGGTCCTTGTCGCGCAGGACCTGTGTTGACGTCGCGGTCACATGACCGTGTAGCGGTCACATGACCGTGACGTCACGGCAGGTCCTTTCCGCGCAGGCGCACAGGACTTGTGATAACGTCGCGGTCACATGACCGTGACGTTATGGCAGGTCCTTCTGCCAGACCATCCTTGCCACCGGAACGTGCCGCTTGCATCGCGAGGAGCGGGAAAGGCGGCGCAGGTGAGTATATAATCATTTTTTATTTTTTTTAATTATTTTTAACATTAGATGTTTTTACTATTGACGCTTCATAGGCTGCGTCAATAGTAAAAAACTTGGTCACACAGGGTTAATAGCGGCGGTAACGGAGTGCGTTACCCACGGCATAACGCGGTCCGTTACCGCCGGCATTAACCCTGTGTGAGCGGTGACCAGAGGGGTGTATGCAGGCGCCGGGCAGTGAGTGCGGGGGGTAAGGAGCGGCCATTTTCTTCCGGACTGTGCGTGTCACTGATTGGTTGTGGCAATGGTCGTGGGCATTTTGCCACGACCAATCAGCGACTTGGATTCCATGACAGACAGAGGCCGCGACCAATGAATATCCGTGACAGACAGAAGGACAGAAAGATGGAAGTGCCCCTTAGACAATTATATAGTAGATATCTGTGTGCATGTGTTTATTATTTGTATGTTAATAATGTATATGTGCTTATTTGACATGTCTGTGTGCATGTGTCCTATGTGTTTATTTTAGATATGTCTGTGTACATGTATGTAATGTGTATATATGTGTAAAGTATTAACACGTGTTTTATATAATAATGTGTGCTGAATGTGCACCTACATGTAAATGTGCGTTTGCATAAGCGGGTCGGTCATGGCGTTGGGTTTGCAGATGGGCTCTTTGCTGTCAGTGTCCATTCCTGATCCTTGGATATTTGTGATTCCTGGAAGCAGAGGGTGACGATGTCACAAACTCCTCATGCAGCCAACCTATGTCCGCGGCAGCGTAGTCGGAATGCGATATCACCTGTTAATCTTCCCTCTGTTCCTAATATCACAGTAGAGAGATTTGCTTTTGCTCCCTGCGGGTAATGACTGAAGTGCGAGGTTACGCAGGGAAATAGAGAATGCTAAACCTCAGAGTAGTGAACGTGGATGCACACCTCCATCAGGTATAATGTCACCGATGAAAAGAGAGAAGAATTTATCTGCGGGGAAACTATCGAGTGGCTGGTTTTCAAGGTAAAATTACCATGGATACAACCACCGTAGAGATGAAGCGTCTCTTCACATCTGCTGTCAGTGCTATAATAGTTAAGGCTGAGCGGCTTTTTCATTTTATAGACTACTGTGTGGAATTATAGCAGTAATCACGAGAAGGTCTTCATTCACACAATTTTCCGATCACCTGCTGGATGACTTTCCTTCAAATTCTCCTTCAAAACTTCTCTTGTGCTGCAGCTCTTCCGTAGAATGAGTTGCCTCGTGATATCAAACTATGGTCTCTTGAAGGAACCTACGTGGCCCCAAAATGTTTTCTTCCAACTTTGGCTTCTCTTTAGCAGTCCAAGACCTCTTGTCACAGTTGCGGAATATGGGTTGTCAGAGTCCGGCGGATGGCAAGTATTGTGCTCCCTGACCTGTGAACCGTTTAGTCCCTTCCACTAGTCCAGTATTGTTAGTTGAGGAAAATATTGTTGTAGTTAAAGTTTGAGCTTTCACTTGCTATTTTTTTTTCTGCTTTTTGTAAACATTTTTTCAAATTGTAGGTTGTTTTTGTTTTGCTTTTTGCTTTGTTTGTTTTTATAATTTTTTGTTGTTTTTTTTTCATATGTAACAATTGTACTACTGCAACCCTATCTATAACCCCAAAACTAATTGTATTGCCCTAGCCCAATGTCTAATCTTAAAACAAATTGTATTACTCTAGCCCTATCTCAAACCTTAAAACTAATCTTAGCCCTAAAACTAGCCCCGAGTCTAACACTAAACCTAGCCTCAAATCTAAGCCTATCCTAAGTCCAAACCCTAAGCAAGTCCCTAGCACCAACTCTAGCTAGGGTTAGAAAGAATGTCCAATATAAAAGCTACTCTTGTAATGAATGAAGGCAGAATGGAATCACGTGCGCGGCACCCCCATAGACTATGGCGCCCTGAACAGCCTCGCCCTTGGCACACCCCACGACACACCATCGCCTTCTCATACAGATCTTGCTTGCCGTCTCAATCATTTGGTGGAGTTGCATGGTTTACTGTGAAATTGCTCTAGTGTTGAATGCAAATCTGTGCATTCTCTGTAGACAAATCAGATGGCAAGCTCGACTGGAAGCTTAATGGGCTTAATTAGCTTAAGGTTGTCTTCTGAGGGACATATACTACAAGTTTAAGTGTGATAAGCGGCTTCCCAAGTGTCACATCATGCTTGAAACCTAATCATGGTGTCTCAGACAGTGTTTTTTATGCTTCATGTCTTATGTTGAGCAAGGTGCTCGATTACCAGTTTCTCGAGACGACCCAGTTTTCTGTCGATAGAACTTACTAGATGGTCTATCATCATAATGTTACTTCTACATTATAAAATGAAGCTAATGTCTAATCAACAAAACCACCATAAGTGCATTGATACATCACCAGAACCAAATTTTGAGTATTTGAGAAGGATTTGGAGAGTTTCTGCTAAAAAAAAAATCAGTGTGAACACATGCTAACTTAAACTGATTTTTTTGGAGCAGAAACTTGCTAACTTCTCCTCATAATCTCAAATCTCTAGGATTTGGCACTTTTTAAGTTTTAACATAGCCATGATACTTGTTATGGGTTGCTACATGTTTGCAAGATAAAACCACTGTCAAAACATGAGTGCAGCACCAGAACCTCCATCAGTACATGAATGCAGCATGAGAACCACCATCATTACATAAATGCAGCACCAGAACTATCATGAGTACATTAATGCATCGCCAGAATCACAGTCAGTACATGAATGCAGCATCAGAACCACATATGTATATGAATGTAATGCCAGAAACACCATCAGTACATGAATTCAGTGTCAAACCCACCATTATTACATTAAATCAGCACCAGAACTACCATCAGTACATGAATGCACTGACAGAACCTCATCGGTGCTTGAGTGCAGTGTCAGAACCACTGTCAGTACATGAATGTAGAGCCAGAAACACTGTCAGTACATGAATGCAGTTGCAAAAACACCATCAGTACATGAATACAGCGCCATAAACACAGTCAGTACATAAATGCAATGCCAAAACCACCGTAAATACATGCTCCTCCACAGTGCCCCTCTATAAAATGCCACCACATGCACTACCTTTTTCCAAAATATCCCCACTCTGCCCATCTGTTTATCCCTCCACACTGTCTCTCTCCAAAATATCCCCCACACTGCCCCCCTATATAATATCTCCCCCACATACTGCTCCTTTCCATATCTCCCCAAACTGCCACTTTCCAAATCCCCCCACCCAACTGTCCCTGGCTACACTATGTCCAATTCACAATCCCCCTAATTACCCCATAATGTCCTCCATAATATCCTTAATTGCCCCATAATATCACAAATTGCCACATAATGTCCTCAATAATGTCACAAATTGTCACATTCCACCGGCGCCTCATCTAAATTAACATGGCATTTCATCTTTGGCTCCTCCATGGAGCGCTTACCAGTGCCCAGCATCTCCTCTGCCAGCCCCAGCGTTGGCACAAGTGCGATGATATCAGCAGCGTGCTGTCCTCATAACGCCACTGCACGGCGCAGCAGGGGCTCACAAGCGCTTTCTCCACCCCAGTCCCAGTGTTCAAATGTATTCACATCTGAAAAAGGAGCCGTCGCCTGTGGCCCACAGGCCGTATATTGTGCAGGCCTTATCTAAACTCTTGTACCCATGGATCTGATAAAGCATGAAAAGTCCTATAACTGTCTCGAAAGAAGGTTATGAGTTTACTTTTTGGTGGATTTTTATCATGGACTTTTCCCAAAACATCATTAATGTACGTCATGATTGGTCACGGGAATAGATGTATTCATAGGAACAGTTACTTACTAGAGTCAATATGCAGATTGGCACTGAATATTTAATTCCCCAGAAGAGCATTGCATTGCCTATAAACATCCTTACACTGGCATGTCAGGCATATCAATCATATCACATATAGGCCAGTAAGCTTCACCTCTACTGTGGGTAAAATCCTGGAGGGCATTCTAAGGGATGCTATACTGGAGTATCTGAGGAGGAATAACCTCATGACCCAGAATCAGCACGGGTTTACTAGGGACCGTTCATGTCAGACTAATCTGATCAATTTCTATGAAGAGGTAAGTTCCGGACTGGACCAAGGGAACCCAGTGGACGTAGAGTATATGGACTTTTCAAAAGCTTTTGATACGGTGCCACACAAAAGGTTGATACATAAAATTAGAATAATGGGGATAGGGGAGAATATGTGTAAGTGGGTTGAGAGCTGGCTCAGGGATAGGAAACAAAGGGTGGGTATTAATGGCGCACACTCGGACTGGGTCGCGGTTAGCAGTGGGATACCACAGGGGTCAGTATTGGGCCCTCTTCTTTTTAACATATTTATTAATGATCTTGTAGGGGGCACACAGAGCAGAATTTCAATATTTGCAGATGACACTAAACTCTGCAGGGTAATCAATACAGAGGAGGACAATTTTATATTACAGGATGATTTATGTAAACTAGAAGCTTGGGCTGATAAATGGCAAATGAGCTTTATTGGGGATAAATGTAAGGTCATGCACTTGGGTAGAAGTAATAAGATGTATAACTATGTGCTTAATTCTAAAACTCTGGGCAAAACCGTCAATGAAAAAGACCTGGGTGTATGGGTGGATGACAAACTCATATTCAGTGGCCAGTGTCAGGCAGCTGCTACAAAGGCAAATAAAATAATGGGATGCATTAAAAGAGGCATAGATGCTCATGAGGAGAACATAATTTTACCTCTATACAAGTCACTAGTGCGACCACACTTAGAATACTGTGCACAGCTCTGGTCTCCGGTGTATAAGAAAGACATAGCTGAACTGGAGCGGGTGCAGAGAAGAGCGACCAAGGTTATTAGAGGACTGGGGGGTCTGCAATACCAAGATAGGTTATTACACTTGGGGCTTTTTTTATTTAGTTTGGAAAAACGAAGGCTAAGGGGTGATCTTATTTTAATGTCTACTATATAATTGTCTGAGGGTCACTTCCATCTTTCTGTCTTTCTTTCTGTCACGGAAATCCCAAGTTGCTGATTGGTCATGGCAAAACGGCCACAACCAATCAGCGACGGGCATAGTCCGGCGGCAAAATGGCCGCTCCTTACTCCCCGCAGTCAGAGCCCGCTCCATACTCGCCCCCAGTCAGTGCTCACACAGGGTTAATGGCAGCGTTAACGGACCGCGTTATGCTGCGGTGTAACGCAGTCCGTTAACGCTGCTATTAACCCTGTGTGACCAACTTTTTACTAGTGATGCTGCCTATGCGGCATCAATAGTAAAAAGATCTAATGTTAAAAATAATAATAATAAAAAAAAATCATTATATACTCACCTTCCGTGGGCCCCCCGGGTCCAGCCGAGGCCTTTCCCGCTCCTCGCGACGTTCCGGTGACCAGTCCATGCATTGCGGTCTCGCGAGATGATGACGTAGCGGTCTCGCAAGACCGCAATGCACTCTTGGGACTGGAGCATCGCGGGGAGCATCGGTAAACGCCTCGGCTGGATCCGGGGGCTCCGGAAGGTGAGTATATAACTAATTTTTATTTTATTTCTTTTTTTTTTAACAGGGATATGGTGCCCCCATTGCTATATACTAAGTGGGCTGTGTTAGATACTGCGTGGGCTGTGTTACATACTGCATGGGCTGTGTTATATACTACATCTCTGTGCCATATACATAGTTACATAGTTACATAGTTATTAAGGTTGAAGGAAGACTTTAAGTCCATCTAGTTCAACCCATAGCCTAGCATGCCCTAACATGTTGATCCAGGGGAAGGCAAAAAAAACCCATGTGGTAAGAGTAAGCTCCATCATGGGGAAAAAAATTCCTTCCCGACCCCACATACGGCAATCAGACTAGTTCCCTGGATCAACGCCTTATCAAGGAATCTAATATATATACCCTGTAATATTATACTTTTCCAGAAAGGTATCCAGTCCCCTCTTAAATTGAAGCAATGAATCACTCATTACAACATCATACGGCAGAGAGTTCCATAGTCTCACTGCTCTTACAGTAAAGAATCCGCGTCTGTTATTATGCTTAAACCTTCTTTCCTCCAGACGTAGAGGATGCCCCCTTGTCCCTGTCAGCGGTCTATGATTAAAAAGATCAGCAGAAAGGTCTTTGTACTGTCCCCTCATATATTTATACATTAACATAAGATCACCCCTTAGTCTTCGTTTTTCCAAACTAAACAGCCCCAAGTGTAATAACCTATCTTGGTATTGCAGACCCCCCAGTCCTCTAATAACCTTGGTCGCTCTTCTCTGCACCCGTTCTAGTTCAGCTATGTCTTTCTTATACACCGGAGACCAGAACTGTGCACAGTATTCTAAGTGTGGTCGCACTAGTGACTTGTATAGAGGTAAAATTATGTTCTCCTCATGAGCATCTATGCCTCTTTTAATGCATCCCATTATTTTATTTGCCTTTGTAGCAGCTGCCTGACACTGGCCACTGAATATGAGTCTGTCATCCACCCATACACCCAGGTCTTTTTCATTGACTGTTTTGCCCAGAGTTTTAGAATTAAGTACATAGTTATACATCTTATTACTTCTACCCAAGTGCATGACCTTACATTTATCCCCATTAAAGCTCATTTGCCATTTATCAGCCCAAGCTTCTAGTTTACATAAATCAGCCTGTAATATAAAATTGTCCTCCCCTGTATTGATTACCCTGCAGAGTTTAGTGTCATCTGCAAATATTGAAATTCTACTCTGAATGCCCCCTACAAGGTCATTAATAAATATGTTAAAAATAAGAGGGCCCAATACTGACCCCTGTGGTACCCCACTGCTAACCGTGACCCAGTCCGAGTGTGCTCCATTAATAACCACCCTTTGTTTCCTATCCCTGAGCCAGCTCTCAACCCACTTACACATATTTTCCCCTATCCCCATTACTCTCATTTTATGTAACAACCTTTTGTGTGGCACCGTAACAAAAGCTTTGGAAAAGTCCATATATACTACGTCCACTGGGTTCCCTTGGTCCAGTCCGGAACTTACCTCTTCATAGAAGCTGATCAAATTAGTCTGACATGAACGGTCCCTAGTAAACCCGTGCTGATACTGGGTCATGAGGTTATTCCTCTTCAGATACTCCAGTATAGCATCCCTTAGAATGCCCTCCAGGATTTTACCCACAGTAGAGGTTAAACTTACTGGCCTATAATTTCCGAGTTCAGTTTTTGTCCCCTTTTTGAATATTGGCACCACATTTGCTATACGCCAGTCCTGTGGTACAGACCCTGTTATTATGGACTCTTTAAAGATTAAAAATAATGGTCTATCAATGACTGTACTTAGTTCCTGCAGTACTCGGGGGTGTATCCCATCCGGGCCCGGAGATTTGTCAATTTTTGTGATTTTTAGACGCCGCCGTACTTCCTGCTGGGTTAAGCAGGTAACATTAAATTGGGGATTATTATCACTAGTCATATTGGCTGCCATGGGATTTTCTTTTGTAAATACTGATGAAAAAAAGTCATTTAGCATATTGGCTTTTTCCTCATCCTCATCCACCATTTCCCCCAGACTATTTTTAAGGGGGCCAACACCATCATTTTTTAGTTTCTTACTATTTATGTAGTTAAAGAATATTTTGGGGTTATTTTTGCTCTCTCTAGCAATGAGTCTCTCTGTCTCAATCTTTGCTGCCTTGATTTGCTTTTTACATAATTTATTTAATTTTTTGTATTTATTTAATGCCTCCTCACTACCTACTTCCTTTAATTCTCTAAATGCTTTCTTTTTGTCCCTTATTGCGCCCCTTACAGCTTTATTTAGCCATATTGGTTTCCTCCTATTTCTAGTATGTTTATTCCCATACGGTATATACTGTGCACAGGTCCTATCCAGGATGCTAATAAATGTCTCCCATTTTCTTTGTGTATTTTTGTGTCTCAGGATATCATCCCAGTTAATTGCACCAAGATCCTCTCTCATCCGTTGGAAATTTGCCCTCCTGAAGTTTAGTGTCCTTGTCACCCCTCTACTACACATCTTATTAAAGGTTACATGAAAACTTATTATTTTGTGATCACTATTCCCCAAGTAACCCCCAACCCTTATATTTGATATGCGGTCTGGCCTGTTGGTTAATATTAGGTCTAGCAGTGCCCCCCTTCTTGTTGGGTCCTGAACCAGTTGTGAAAGGTAATTGTCTCTCATAGTTGTCAAAAACCGATTACCTTTACTGGAACTGCAGGTTTCTGTTCCCCAATCTATTTCAGGGTAGTTGAAGTCCCCCATAATAATGACTTCTCCTTGAGTCGCAGCTTCATCTATTTGCTTTACGAGGATATTCTCCATTGCTTCCATTAGTTTTGGAGATTTATAACAAACCCCTATCAGTAATTTATTATTTTTTCCCCCTCCCCTTATCTCCACCCACAGGGACTCTACATTTTCATTAGATTCACCTATATTATCACGCAGGATGGGTTTTAAGGACGATTTTACATACAGACACACCCCTCCCCCTCGCTTATCTGTACGGTCATTTCTGAACAGGCTATAGCCCTGCAAGTTAACAGCCCAGTCATGGCTCTCATCCAGCCACGTCTCAGATATCCCCACCATGTCATAATTATGTTCCAACAACATTAGTTCTAATTCGTCCATTTTGTTGGCGAGGCTTCTGGCATTAGTATACATGCACTTGATGTTCCTCTCTGTACCTCTATTCTTTCTTAAATTACTAACTGTTCTAACCCCACCCCCCATGCCACCGCCACCCCCAACTTCCTTATTTGTGCCCAGGTCTCTATCTGCACTATCTTCCCCTCCTATAAAATGAATACCCTCCCCCCCAATCCCTAGTTTA
The DNA here is from genome assembly GCF_051348905.1 of Ranitomeya variabilis. NCBI lineage: Eukaryota > Metazoa > Chordata > Amphibia > Anura > Dendrobatidae > Ranitomeya > Ranitomeya variabilis. Next base: position 208,803,769 of record NC_135239.1, on the reverse strand, counting down.
AACACTCCTCCAACCTTCTAACCATTTTCTCCCCCAGCACAGCTGCACCTTCCCCATTGAGGTGCAGCCCGTCCCTAGCGTAGAGCCTGTAGCCAACTGAGAAGTCGGCCCAGTTCTGCAGGAACCCAAACCCCTCCTTCCTACACCAATTCTTGAGCCACTTATTAACCTCCCTAATCTCCCGTTGCCTCTCTGGCGTGGCACGTGGTACCGGCAGTATTTCGGAAAATACCACGTTGGAGGTCATTGCTTTCAGCTTGCAGCCTAATTCCCTGAAATCATCTTTAAGGACCTTCCACCTACCTCTAACTTTGTCATTTGTGCCAATGTGCACCATGACCGCTGGGTCCTCACCAGCCCCTCCCAGTAATCTGTCCACCCGATCAGCGATGTGTCGGACTCGAGCGCCAGGTAGGCAGCACACCGTTCGACGATCCCTGTCTTTGTGACAGATTGCCCTATCTGTTTCCCTAATAATTGAGTCCCCCACTACCAGCACCTGTCTGGCCTGCCCTGCTCTCCTATTTCCCTCTTTACTGGAGCAGTCACTCCTCCGGCTTTCAGAGGACATGCCTGGCTGCAGCAGTGCTACCCCTGTACTGGCACCCCCCTCATCTGCCAACTTAGCAAACTTATTGGGGTGTGCCAGATCAGGACTAGCCTCCCTGGCACTCTTCCCTCTACCGCGCTTCCTAACTGTCACCCAGCTAACTGCCTCACTGTCCTGCAGCTCCATCCTACCATCCCCCTCCTCATCTATCCCATTGAGTGTCTGCTCTGTGAGCAGAAGACTCCTCTCTATATTGTCTATGGATCTCAGTGTTGCCAGCTGCACATTTAGATCCAGTATCTGGGTTTCCAAATGCACAACGTGCTCACATCTCGCACAGCAGTATGCACCCTCGACCGGCTGATCAAGGACTGCGTACATGTGGCAAGATGTACACTGGATGGCATTAACAATTGTGGAGCACATTTCCTAATGGGAATTGCACCAGACAGAAATGTTAAATAAAAAAAAAAAAATACAAAGTATTAATTAACACTTGGAACAGCAATTCCTCCTTTGGAAACTCCCTGATTCCAAAGTCACTGAGTCACAAGTCACACTTACCGCCGTTCAAACTTACACTCAGGTCACACTCAGCTCGCTCACACTCGCTGTGCTGAAGATTTAAAGATTTTTTTTTCTTTCCTCTATTTCCCTTCAACAACAAGCCTCCTTGCTGTTCAAATGCACTTCCATACTATATGGGCTGTGCTATATACTATGTGGCTGTGGTATATATTACGTGGCTGGGCAATATACTACATCGCTGTGCTCTATACTACGTGGCCTGTATTATATACTGCATGGGCTGTGCTATATACTACATCTCTGTGCTATATACTACATGGCTGTGCTATATACGTGGCTGTGCAATATACTATGTGGCTGGGCAATATACTATGCGTCTGTGCTATATACTACGTGGCTGGGCAATATACTACGTGGCTAGGCAATATACTACGTGGCTGGGCAGTATACTACGTGGCTGTGCTATATACTACGTGGCTGTGCTATATATTATGTGGCTGTGCTATATACTACGTGGCTGGGCAATATACTACGTGGCTGTGCTATATACTACGTGGCTGTGCTATATACTACGTGGGCTGTGCAATATACTACATGGCTGGGCAATATACTACGTGTCTGTGCTATATACTACATGGCTGGGCAATATACTAAGTGGCTGTGCTATGTACTACATGGCTGTGCTATATACTACATGGCTGGGCAATATACTACGTGGCTGGGCAATATACTACATGGCTTGACAATATACTAAGTGGCTGTGCTATATACTATGTGACTGTGCTATATACTATGTGGCTGTGCTATATACTACGTGGCTGGGCAATATACTACATGGCTGGGCAATATACTATGTAGCTGGGCAATATACTAAGTGGCTGTGCTATATACTACGTGGCTGTTCTATATACTACGTGGCTGTAAACTACATACATATTCTAGAATACCCGATGCGTTAGAATCGGGCCACCATCTAGTATACATATATGAGGGGACAGTACAAAGACCTTTCTGATGATCTTTTTAATCATAGACCTGAGACAGGGACAAGGGGGCATCCTCTACGTTTGGAGGAAAGAAGGTTTAAGCATAATAACAGACGAGAATTCTTTCCTGTAAGAGCAGTGAGACTATAGAACTCTGTGCCGTATGAAGTTGTAATGAGTGATTCCCTACTAAAATTTAAGAGGGGACTGGATACCTTTCTTGAAAAGTATAATGTTACAGGTTATATACTAGATTCCTTGATAGGGTGTTGATCCAGGGAACTAGTCTGATTGCCGTATGTGGAGTCGGGAAGGAATTTTGTTGCCCAATGTGGAGCTTACTCTTTGCCACATGGTTTTTTTTTTTGCCTTCCTCTGGATCAACATATTAGGGCATGTTAGGTTAGGCTATGGGTTGAACTAGATGGACTTAAGGTCTTCCTTCAACCTTAATAACTATGTTACTATGTTACTCTCATCAATTATTATTATTATTAATTTTTATAGCGCCATTTATTCCATGGCGCTTTACATGTGAAAAGGGGTCAAATATAGACAAGTACAATAAACATGAGTGAAAAACAAGGCACACACAAGTACAAAAGGAGAGAGGATCCTGCCCGCGAGGGCTCACAGTCTACAGGGGATGGGTGAGGATAAACTAGTGGAGGATAGGGCTGGTTGAGCGGCGGTTCAGTAGACTGAGGATCACTGCAGGCTGTAGGCTTGTAGGAAGAGGTGGGTTTTCAGGTTCTTTTTGAAGGTTTCGGTGGTAGGTGAGAGTCTGATGTGTTAGGGTAGAGAGTTCCAGAGCATGGGTGAAGCACAGGAGAAGTCTTGTATGCAGTTGTGGGAAGAAGAGATGAGAGGGGGGTAGAGAAGGAGATCTTGGGAGGATCGAAGGTTGCATGTAGGTAAGTACCAGGAGACCATGTCACAGATGTATGGAGGGGACAGGTTGTGGATGGCTTTGTATGTCATAGTTAGGGTTTTGAACTGGAGCCTCTGGACAATAGGAAGCCAGTGAAGGGCTTGGCATAGGGGAGAGGTTGTGGGAAATGGCGGGGAGACAGGTGGATTAGTCGGGCAGCAGAGTGTAGGATGGATTGGAGTGGTGCCAGAGTGCTAGAGGGGAGGCCAGAGAGTAGGAGGTTGCAGTAGTCAAGGCGGGAGATGATAAGGGTGTGCACTGGTGTTTTTGTGGTTTCATGGTCAAGGAATGCGCAGATCCAGGAAATATTTTTGAGTTTGAGTCAGCAGGAGGAGGCAAGGGCTTGGATATGTGGTTTGAAAGAGATGGCAGACTTGAGGATCACCCCTAGGCACTGAGCATGCAGGACTGGGGAAAGTGAGCAGCTATTGACATTGATGGATAGGTCTGGTGGAGGGGTAGAGTGAGATGGGGAAAAGATGATGTATTCTGTTTTGCCCATGTTCAGTTTTAAAAAGCAAGCAGAAAAGAACGCTGAAATAGCAGACATACATTGTGGGATTTTGGTCAGTAAGGAGGTGAGTTCAGGTCCAGATAGTTAGATCTGTGTGTCATCGGTGTAGAGGTATACTGCAAACCGTGCGATTCTATGAGCTGTACCAGGCCAAAGGTGTAGATGGAGAAGAGTAGGGGTCCTAGAACTGAGCCCTGAGAAACTCCGACAGACTGGGGGCGGGGTCAGGAGGTGGTGGAGGAGAATGTTCTGTCTGTTAGATATGACGAGATCCAGGATAGGGCCCAAGGCTGTGATGCCAAAAGATGAGAGAATCTGTAGCAGGAGGGAATGGTCCACAGTGTTGAAGGCAGAAGGTAGGTCAAGGAGAAGTAGGACAGAGTAGAGTTGCTTGCTCTTGGCGGTTAGTTGGTCGTTGGTGACTTTAGTTAGGGCAGTTTCAGTTGAGTGATGCGGTCGGAAGCTAGATTGTAACCGGTCAAAGAGGGAGCAGAAGGAGAGGTGGGAGGACAGTTCAAGATGGACATGCTGTTCCAGTAGTTTTGAGGCACAAGGGAGAAGAGATTTCGGGTGATAGTTAGATACAGAGGATGGGTCGAGGGAGGGCTTTTGAGGATGGGTGTGATCTTGGCATGTTTGAAGGATGAGGGAAAGACACCATTTGTAAGTGAGAGGTTGAAGAGGTGTGTTAGAGTTGGGATGAAGACTGTGGCAAAGTTAGGAATGACGTGAGACAGGAGTGGGTCAAGGGTGCAAGTGGTGAGGTGTGATCTTGACAGAAGGGTGGAGAGCTGATCTTCTGTCATGGTGGAGGAACTGGTTTTGGATTAACAGGGCTGAGCAGCTAAGAGGGGCATTGGGGCTGTGGGCCAAAGCTTTCTCTGATCGTATCGATCTTCTGTTTAAAGAAAGAGGCAAAGTCTTCAGCAGAAATGAGAGGAGAGGGAGGAGGTGCTGGGGGATGGAGTAGAGAATTGAAAGTGTTGAAAAGCTGTTTAGGGTTGTGAGACAGAGAGGATATGAGGGATAAGAGATGTTTGTTTTGCGGCAGTGAGCGTGGACTTGAAGCTGGCGAGGGACTGCTTGTATGCAATGAAGTGTTCAATAGAGCAGGATCTCTTCCATCTCCACTCATCGACCCTGGAAGCCCGTCCCAGTTCTTTGGTCAGGCTGGTCAGCCAGGGCTGCCTGTTGATTGTACGAGTTTTGCTATGCGTGAGGGGGGTGCCGAATCAAGTGTTGCTGTTATTGTGGTGTTATAAAAAGTGGCAGCAGCATCTGTGTCATGAAGGGAAGCTATGTCTGTAAGAGAGAGAAGGGACTCTGAGAGTGATTGTAAATTGAGGTGTTTGAGATTTCTGCAAGAGTGAGTTTGTGGAGTGGGGGTTGCGCACTAGGAGAGGAGAGGGAAGAAAATGTCAGTAGGTTGTGGTCAGACAGGGGGAGAGGTGAGTTAGTGAGATTAGTAAGGGAACAGAGGCGAGTGAAGATAAGGTCCAGTGTGTGGCCATCTTTGTGAGTGGCCGCAGGGGACCATTGAGTGAGGTAGAAGGAAGCAGTGAGCAATAAAATTTAGAGGCAGCTGAGGTGGAAGTGTGAATGGGGATATTGAAGTTACCCATGATGATAGTGGGGATGTCAATCAGAGACCAACATGAAAAGGACCTCTATCACCTATCCAAATCTATGAGGTTGTACCTAACAGTGATGAAGGTGACGAGAAAGACCCATCGAAATACTGTCTGTAGTCAATGCCAATCCACAGATAAAGATCAAGCTGGCACAAAATCTTCACTAACCAGTGTATAAAGAGAGTCCCAACAAAACTGTATCAGTACCTAGAGGTTGTCATCGGTCCATATACCAAAAGATATCATCGGTAAAGGTCCTTCAGCTGTGGATCGGTCACCTGTCTAAACTTCTCTCTACTCGCTAAGAGTTCATTTCAACAACATTTTGCACAGGTCTCTATAGATACTTATTTTGGGGGGATATCTTCAATTTTGTCTTGGTATGTTGGTGTCTCTTTTATGGTTGTTCTTCTGGGCTTCTTTTTATCTAGGTGCTGTGCTCACTCTTCCAGGTATTGTGATTGCTGGTGGCCATACTCTAGGCTAGCCAATGATATGTACTTGCAGTTGTACTTACTAATGACAACTGGACTTGTGGATTCTAGTATGATCAAGTCAGACTTGCACTTGCAAGTTCTAGAACGTTCAAGCCAGACATGGACTTGTTAGTTCTAGTAGGGTCAAGACAAACATGAACTTGTTGATTCTAGTATGGTCAAGATGGACTTGGACATGTTGGTTCTAGTAAAGTCAAGCCAGACTTGGACTTATTCATTCTAGTAGGATCATGCCAGAATATTGACTTGTTGGTTTTAGCAGGGTCAAGCCTTACCTAGTCTTTTTGGTTCTAGTATGGTCAAATCATACTTGTACTAGTTGGTTCCAGTAGAGACAAACCTGCAATAATGCATTCACTCACACCACCATAAGGCCAGCCTAACACCTCCAACTTAATGGATGGATGATGCTGTCCATGCCATGTTTCATCTCTATACAAAGGTAGAATCCTGATAGGAAACAAAACAGTATCGCCCACCTGGGACATCCAGAGATGAAGATATCCTGAAAGTTGAAAATCTCATAATCTTCTAAAGACCTAGCATATCCCATGACCAGCTCCCCGTATGAGTTCACACCAAGGGAAGGTATGTGGGCGTAATCTTGATCTAATAAAACTTAGTTTGTGTTTCTGTCACTGGTCAGTTCTGGAATACACAGGAGTCTGTGATTCTGTCCGTTGCTCTAAGCATTTGCTCTAAGGAGTGCTTCCCTCCACTAAGATCTGAGGCATTTCCGTGACACAGCTTTAGTACTTTTTCTTTTGTTTTCCATTTTATTCTATGTGATTTTATATACCGTATTGTTTTGTTCTCATTTTGTAACATCTTTGTATATTTTTTATCAACACTGCCTACTTTTCTGGATTAAATATACAAAATTAAATAGCTCCATTCCTCTTGCTTTGTAAACCGCACCCTGAGGCCATACACTACCTGTCAGTTGTCCAGTCAGCCTGTATAAACGATTTGGTGGTGGCAGCTAGATTTTCATGGGATATTGGGAAGCTTGGCTGTGACCGTACCGGAGTGTATATATATATATATATATATATATATATATATATATATATATATATATATATATAATGTTCCATGCTTTGGAATCGGATGTGTATATACCATACGCTCACTGTGAGCTCCCTAATATCTGGCCTAATGGTCAAAGAAGCTGGGTCGTAAACATTGGGCACCAGAGGTGCTGGTTCGGAACATTGAGCAATGGTGGAGAGATATCTGTAGGATCTCCTGGCTGTCAGGCCGCATAGCCCGCTATTACACTGCTTGCAATTTTTGGACTTAAACCTCATTCTCTGGGAAGATATTCCATTCAGTCATTGTTCTCCAGCATAGTGTCTCTGTACTCGCTCTGCTTCCAGCTCACGCAATCAATTTCCTTAATTAGTTTTTAATCAGAAAAAGATTACCAGGTACCTACGAGTATGAGACATGTAGGTGCTTCATTACCATGCAAGTGAGATTTTTCTTATGTAATAAGACAGTCTCTGCAGGTCTGATCAGAGAGAACATAAATAAGACTGTTTATCAAGACGCTCTGCCTCCTTCTCATTCCCATTGTCATCTTGTTGCCCTGAGAATTGTAATACTTGTCATCTTCTGTGGTTAACAAAGCTTCTGTCCTGTGCATCACTCTATAGAAAATTCATTACTTTATCACATAGCCGCACACACAGCAGGACAGCAATAGTCTAGTCTCAGCGAAAGTCTAACAGTTCACAAGAAAACAGTGACAAAACTGAAGTATTAGTCAAAAAATGTCTGTCCTTTATGTTCTTATACATAGGGGCAGTATTATAGTAGATATATTCTTGTACATAGGGGGCAGTATTATAGTAGTTATATTCTTGTACATAGGGGCAGTATTATAGTATATTCTTGTATATAGGGGCAGTATTATAGTAGTTATATTCTTGTACATAGGGGCAGTATTATAGTAGTTATATTCTTGTACATAGGGAGCAGTATTATAGTAGTTCTATTCTTGTACATAGGAGCAGTATTATAGTAGTTATAATCTTGTACATATGTACAGTATTATAGTAGTTATATTCATGTACATAGGAGCAGTATTATAGTAGTTATATTCTTGTACATAGGAGCAGTATTATAGTAGTTATATTCTTGTACATAGGAGCAGTATTATAGTAGTTATATTCTTGTACATAGGAGCAGTATTAAAGTAGTTATATTCTTGTATAAAGGGGCAGTATTATAGTAATTATATTCTTGTACATAGGGGCAGTAATATAGTAGTTATATTCTTGTACATAGGAGCAGTATTATAGTAGTTATATTCTTGTACATAGGAGCAGTATTATAGTAGTTATATTCTTGTACATAGGGGGCAGTATTATAGTAGTTATATTCTTGTACATAGGAGCAGTATTATATTAGTTATATTCTTGTACATAGGGGGCAGTATTATAGTAGTTATATTCTTGTACATAGGGGCAGTATTATAGTAGTTATATTCTTGTACATAGGAGCAGTATTATAGTAGTTATATTCTTGTACATAGGAGCAGTATTATATTAGTTATATTCTTGTACATAGGGGGCAGTATTATAGTAATTATATTCTTGTACATAGGGGGCAGTATTATAGTAGTTATATTCTTGTACATAGGGACACTATTATAGTAGTTATATTCTTGTACATAGGAGCAGTATTATAGTAGTTATATTCTTGTACATAGGGGGCAGTATTATAGTAGTTATATTCTTGTACATAGGGGGCTGTTGTGAATTCTGTTCTTGGGCTCCATCCTGTGGTTGCTAATGGTATTTTTGGGAGTTCTGCTCTTGGGCTCCCTCTGGTGGTTTCAAGTGGAACTTAGCAGCTGCTTTCACTAATCGGTTCCCTGGCCTTGTTATTTAACTGGGCTTTTTGCTGTAGTTGATGCCAGCTGTCAATGTTTCTTCCTGTGGATTCAGTCCTTTCCTGGAAGTTCTCTGTTGGCCAGTCCATTTCAGCTTAAGATAAGTTCTGCTAGTTTTTGGGTGTTTCCCTGCTTATGACCTTCTGTTCAGTTTAAGTTATGTCTCTTTTGTCCAGCTTGTCATTATGAAATATTCCGGCTAGTTGGAAGCTCTGGGGTTGCAGATTTTCCCCTCCACACCGTGAGTCGGTGTGGAGGTTATTTTTGTAAACTCTGCGTGGATATTTAGTTTTTATACTGACCGCACAGTAGCCTTTTCTATCTCTGTCTATTTAGATAGTATTGGCCTCCTTTGCTAAAATCTAGTTTCATTTCTGAGTTTGTCATTTCCCTCTCCAATCACCGTCAATATTTGTGGGGGGCTATCCTTCCTTTGGGGGTTTCTCTGAGGCGAGATAGTTTTCCGTTTCCATCTTCAGGGGTAGCTAGTTCTTAGGCTGTGAAGAGGCGTCTAGGCAGAGATAGGAACGCTCCACGGCTATTTCTAGTGTTGGTGTTAGGAGTAGGGATTGCGGTCAGTAAAGCTACCACCTCCTCAGAGCTAGTACATTATTTGTTTTACCCACTAGGTCATTTCAGTGCTGCTCCGTAATCACTAGGTCATATTTGTGATTACTGTCAGTGGAGCTGCCTCCTCCTTTGAGCTTGTCCATGATTGGTTTTACCCACCAGGTCATCTCAGTACCACTCCGTAACCACCAGGTCATAACAGTACAGCTGGCGCACAATGTGTTAAATGCATCTCAAAGGAGGGAAGAGAAAGTTCTGAGTCATTGTTTTTGTTTTTTTTTCTTGTTGCTTGTTTCGTCTTTTTTTTTCCCCTTGATTTTTGGATGGTGCAGGAGCTTGGTGCTGATATGGAGGTTCAGGGTCTGTCTGCGCTTGTTAATCATCTCGCTGCAAGGGTACAGAGTATCCAGGACTATGTTGTTTAAACTCCTGTTTCTGAGTCTAGAATTCCTGTCCCTGATTTGTTTTCTGGGGATAGATCTAGGTTTTTGAACTTTAAAAATAATTGCAGATTGTTTTTTGCTCTGAGACCCCGTTCCTCTGGTGACCCCATTCAGCAGGTGAAGATTGTTATTTCTCTGCTGCGTGGCGACCCGCAGGATTGGGCATTCTCCCTTGAGCCAGGGAATCCTGCATTGCTCAATGTAGATTCATTTTTTCAAGCACTTGGATTGCTTTATGACGAACCCAATTCTGTGGATCAGGCAGAAAAAATTTTGCTGGCTCTGTGTCAGGGTCAGGAAGCGGCAGAGATATATTGTCAGAAATTTAGAAAGTGGTCTGTGCTTACAAAATGGAATGAGGATGCCCTGGCGGCTATTTTCAGAAAGGGTCTTTCTGAAGCTCTTAAAGATGTTATGGTGGGGTTTCCCACGCCTGCTGGTTTGAACGAATCAATGTCTCTGGCCATTCAGATTGATCGGCGCCTACGTGAACGTAAGGTGGTGCACCATATGGCGGTGTCCTCTGGGCAGAGTTCTGAGCCTATGCAATGTGATAGGATTTTGACGAGAGCAGGAGTTCAGACGTCAGAAGGGGCTGTGTTTTTACTGTGGTGACGCTACTCATGCTATCTCTGACTGCCCGAAGCGAACTAAGAAGGTTGCTAGGTCGGTTACCATCAGTACTGTACAGCCTAAATTTCTCTTGTCTATTACCCTGATTTGCTCATTGTCGTCCTTTTCTGTAATAGCATTTGTGGACTCTGGCGCTGCCCTGAACTTAATGGACCTAGAATTTACCAAGCGCTGTGGTTTTTCCTTGGAGCCTTTGCAGAATCCTATTCCCTTGAGGGGGATTGATGCTACGCCATTGGCCAAGAATAAACCTCAGTACTGGACACAGTTAGCCATGAACATGGCTCCAGCACATCAGGAAAATATTCGTTTTTTGGTGTTGCATAATTTGCATGATGTTGTTGTGCTGGGGTTTCCATGGTTACAGGTACATAATCCAGTGCTGGATTGGAGATCTATGTCTGTAACTGGTTGGGGTTGTCAGGGGATACATAGTGATATTCCTTTGATGTCCATTTCCTCGTCCCCTTCTTCTGAAGTTCCTGAGTTTTTGTCGGATTTCCAGGATATATTTGATGAGCCCAAGTCCAGTTCCCTGCCTCCTCATAGGGACTGTGATTGCGCTATTAAATTGATTCCTGGCTGTAAGTTCCCTAAGGGTCGACTTTTCAATCTGTCTGTGCCAGAGCATGCCGCTATGCGGACTTATGTAAAGGAGTCCTTGGAGAAGGGGCATATTCGCCTGTCTTCGTCACCGTTGGGAGCGGGGTTCTTTTTTGTTGCCAAGAAGGATGGCTCCTTGAGGCCCTGTATAGATTATCGCCTTCTCAATAAGATCACGGTCAAATTCCAGTACCCTTTGCCTTTGCTCTCTGATTTGTTTGCTCGGATTAAAGGGGCTAGCTGGTTTACCAAGATTGACCTTCGAGGGGCGTATAATCTGGTCCGCATCAAACAAGGTGATGAATGGAAAACAGCATTTAATACGCCCGAAGGCCATTTTGAATATCTTGTGATGCCTTTCGGGCTCTCTAATGCTCCATCTGTGTTTCAGTCCTTTATGCATGATATTTTCCGGGAGTATCTGGATAAATTTATGATTGTATATTTGGATGATATTTTGTTTTTTTCCGATGATTGGGAGTCTCATGTGAAGCAGGTCAGGATGGTGTTTCAGATTCTTCGTGCTAATACACTGTTTGTGAAGGGGTCTAAGTGCCTTTTTGGAGTTCAGAAGGTTTCTTTTCTGGGGTTCATTTTTTCTCCCTCGGCTATTGAAATGGACCCTGTTAAGGTCCAGGCTATTTATGATTGGACTCAACCCACATCTGTGAAGAGCCTTCAGAAATTTCTGGGCTTTGCTAATTTTTATCGCCGCTTTATTGCTAATTTTTCTACTGTGGTTAAACCTCTGACCGATTTGACCAAGAAAGGTGCAGATGTGGTGAATTGGTCCTCTGCGGCTGTGGAGGCCTTTCTGGAGCTTAAGCGTCGTTTTACTTCTGCCCCTGTGTTGCGTCAGCCAGATGTTTCTCTCCCTTTTCAGGTTGAGGTTGACGCTTCTGAGATTGGGGCAGGAGCTGTTCTGTCTCAGAGAAGTTCTGATGGCTCTGTGTTGAAGCCGTGTGCCTTCTTCTCCAGAAAGTTTTCGCCTGCTGAGCGTAATTGTGATGTCGGCAATCGGGAGTTGTTGGCTATGAAGTGGGCATTCGAGGAGTGGCGACATTGGCTTGAGGGAGCCAAGCATCGTGTTGTGGTCTTGACCGATCATAAGAATCTGATTTACCTTGAGTTGGCCAAACGGTTGAATCCTAGACAGGCTCGGTGGTCTTTGTTTTTCTCCCGTTTTGATTTTGTGGTCTTGTATCTTCCGGGATCCAAGAATGTGAAGGCTGATGCCCTGTCTAGGAGTTTTTTGCCTGATTCTCCTGGAGTCCGTGAGCCGGCTGGTATTCTCAAGGAGGGGGTGATTCTTTCTGCTATCTCCCCTGATTTGTGGCGGGTGCTTCAGGAGTTTCAGGCAGATAGACCCGACCGCTGTCCTGTGGGGAAATTGTTTGTTCCTGATAGATGGACTAGTAAGGTGATTTCTGAGATTCATTGTTCGGTGTTGGCTGGTCATCCTGGGATCTTTGGTACCAGGGATTTGGTTGCTAGGTCCTTTTGGTGGCCTTCTTTGTCATGGGATGTGCGTTCCTTCGTGCAGTCCTGTGGGACCTGTGCCCGGGCCAAGCCCTGCTGTTCTCGTGCTAGTGGGTTGCTTTTGCCTTTGCCTATCCCTGAGAGGCCCTGGACGCATATTTCCATGGATTTTATTTCTGATCTTCCTGTTTCTCAGAAGATGTCTGTCATCTGGGTGGTTTGTGACCGGTTTTCTAAAATGGTCCATTTGGTACCTTTGCCTAAGTTGCCTTCCTCCTCTGATTTGGTTCCTTTGTTTTTCCAGCATGTGGTTCGTTTGCATGGTATTCCGGAGAATATTGTGTCTGACAGAGGTACCCAGTTTGTTTCTAGGTTTTGGCTGTCCTTTTGTCGTAGAATGGGCATTTATTTGTCTTTTTCTTCGGCATTTCACCCTCAGACAAATGGACAGACGGAGCGAACCAATCAGACCTTGGAAACCTATTTGAGATGCTTTGTGTCGGCTGATCAGGATGATTGGGTTACCTTCTTGCCGTTGGCCGAGTTTGCCCTTAATAATCGGGCTAGTTCGGCTACTTTGGTTTCGCCCTTTTTTTGTAATTTCGGTTTTCATCCTCGCTTTTCTTCAGGACAGGTTGAGCCTTCGGACTGTCCTGGGGTAGATTCTGTGGTGGACAGGTTGCAGCGGATTTGGACTCATGTGGTGGACAATTTAACATTGTCTCAGGAAAAGGCTCAACGTTTTGCTAACCGCCGTCGGTGCGTTGGTCCCCGGCTTCGGGTTGGGGATTTGGTCTGGTTGTCTTCTCGTCATGTTCCTATGAAGGTCTCTTCCCCTAAGTTCAAACCTCGTTTTATTGGTCCTTATAGGATTTCGGAAATTATCAATCCGGTGTCTTTTCGTTTGGCCCTTCCAGCTTCGTTTTCCATTCATAATGTGTTCCATAGATCTTTGTTGCAGAGATATGTGGTGCCCATGGTTCCCTCCGTTGACCCTCCTGCTCCGGTGTTGGTTGAGGGGGAGCTGGAATATGTGGTGGAGAAGATTTTGGATTCTCGTCTTTCAAGGCGGAAACTTCAGTATCTGGTCAAGTGGAAGGGTTATGGCCAGGAGGATAACTCTTGGGTTTTTGCCTCCGATGTCCATGCTGCCGATTTGGTACGTGCTTTTCATTTGGCTCGTCCCGATCGGCCTGGGGGCTCTGGTGAGGGTTCGGTGACCCCTCCTCAAGGGGGGGGGGGGTACTGTTGTGAATTCCGTTCTTGGGCTCCATCCTGTGGTTGCTAATGGTATTTTTGGGAGTTCTGCTCTTGGGCTCCCTCTGGTGGTTTCAAGTGGAACTTAGCAGCTGCTTTCACTAATCGGTTCCCTGGCCTTGTTATTTAACTGGGCTTTTTGCTGTAGTTGATGCCAGCTGTCAATGTTTCTTCCTGTGGATTCAGTCCTTTCCTGGAAGTTCTCTGTTGGCCAGTCCATTTCAGCTTAAGATAAGTTCTGCTAGTTTTTGGGTGTTTCCCTGCTTATGACCTTCTGTTCAGTTTAAGTTATGTCTCTTTTGTCCAGCTTGTCATTATGAAATATTCCGGCTAGTTGGAAGCTCTGGGGTTGCAGATTTGCCCCTCCTCACCGTGAGTCGGTGTGGAGGTTATTTTTGTAAACTCTGTGTGGATATTTAGTTTTTATACTGACCGCACAGTAGCCTTTTCTATCTCTGTCTATTTAGATAGTATTGGCCTCCTTTGCTAAAATCTAGTTTCATTTCTGAGTTTGTCATTTCCCTCTCCAATCACCGTCAATATTTGTGGGGGGCTATCCTTCCTTTGGGGGTTTCTCTGAGGCGAGATAGTTTTCCGTTTCCATCTTCAGGGGTAGCTAGTTCTTAGGCTGTGAAGAGGTGTCTAGGCAGAGATAGGAACGCTCCACGGCTATTTCTAGTGTTGGTGTTAGGAGTAGGGATTGCGGTCAGTAAAGCTACCACCTCCTCAGAGCTAGTACATTATTTGTTTTACCCACTAGGTCATTTCAGTGCTGCTCCGTAATCACTAGGTCATATTTGTGATTACTGTCTGTGGAGCTGCCACCTCCTTTGAGCTTGTCCATGATTGGTTTTACCCACCAGGTCATCTCAGTACCACTCCGTAACCACCAGGTCATAACAGCGGGCAATTTTATCAAGAGTCCCACAAAGGTATCCAGCACACCTCAAAATCATGACATAAGACCAAAAATTTCCCCAGAACATATGAAGGGAAAAAGAGGCATAGGCTATAAATTTAAAAACCAATTTTAATGAACATAATTAAAAAATACAAAATATGTAGAAAAAAGCAGGGTAAAGTTCATTAAAATGGCTGGGAACAATAACCACACCAGAAAATACAAAAATAAACAATTTGCTACAAGAGCAAGCCAGTACTAGAAGAGGTATATAACATACAATCAAATGGACAGGAACCAACAGTTCCTATAGTGCCAAGTGTAATTAGCCTCAGTAGTAACCCATGACTTGCCCAATCTAAAGTGCTCTAATGCTACATCTGATAGATTTCTCTATATACTACAATGCAGTGTGTAAGCATATGGCACGCCATTGTAGACAAACAATAATGAACTTACAAATAACTGTCCTGGTGGGAGATGTTCCACAGCGACCCCGACAGCGCCGTTTCGCCTGACTGGCTTCCTCAGATAGGGGGCATGTGTGTCTCTAACAAACTACTCAGTCTTTATAACCACATAAAACAGCTGTGGCCGGCGTCAGCATGATGAGTGTGTAGCAGCGCATGTGTGAGTCTATGGACTCCCATACAACGAGACTTCCGTGTTACCGCGCCCGTGATGCAAGCCTGAAGAGGCTAGCATCTCCGTAATGCGCAGAGCCGGAAATCTCAGGGACATCACTGACCCGCACATGCGCAATCATGTAGCTGAAGCTAGAAAATATATAAAAAAAGGTGTACCCACATGAAACAGGATACTACGTAGGTAACATGTGCATTAACCCTATAATGAAAAGTGCTAAGGTGCAACAAAGTAACGAAACTGCATGATATGACTACTAATTGAACCTATATAAGATAGGAAAAAGGTGTACCCACATGAAACCGGATACTACGTAGGTAATATGTGCATTAACCCTATAATGAAAAGTGCTAAGGTGCAACAAAGTAACGAAACTGCATGATATGACTGCTGATTGAACCTATATAAGTTGACAGCAAAAATGAGATATATCACAGCATACTAGATAACAAAAAAAACTACCCTAATAAAACAATATATGTACCTAATATTATATAAACATATATACAGAAAAATATCGCAAAATAAAAAGTCAAAACTAGACAATATATGAACATGATGCTATATAAATATACAAATATAAACTTAATACTATAAAAAAATATATATATATATATGACCAAAATAGATAAATATATCTACAAATTTAATATTATACAAGTGAATAAATAAGTGAATATAACATATATCCCAAAAATACATGGAGACCTCTATGATATAATAAATATGCAAATAAGTTAATACCAGCAGCAATCTAAGCAGCATAAAACGAATTAACGTATAATATCATAATCTAAAATAGTGGACATAATGATATATAAATATATGTACCACCAAAGAGAATAAATATATATATATATATATATATATATATATATATATATAAAGAAAACACCCTAATTTCATATAACAAGATACAAAAAATATACGTGAATATAGCACATATTCAATATTGCAAAAAAATATCCTTAATAATAAATAATAATAAATCAACATAAAAACACAACAATGTGGAAGACTGAGAGAAGAAATATTCCATCATGGACTTTCATGGTGTCTCCATTCATCCCAAATATTCGTAGAAAGGAAGATTATCAGCATACAGAGATAATAGCAACCCAAAACAGGCGTCCTAAAAACTAGATAAAAATACAATTAATATACAAAAAGACACACATACAAAAATTAAAAACAAGAGAACAGGAGAAACATGACCAGATAACAGGGACCAAACTATGACTGCCTATAACCAACACAGTGTCGCAATGGTAATGAGATATCAAAAATAGATCATAAGTAAAGGTAAGGACTCACCAAATTTTATAAAAAGGAATTGAAACCCAAGGTCTCATTAAGACCCTGGGGAGCCATGGTCCCCAATAGGTAGATCCATTTGCTCTCCTTTTGGGCTAAAACTTTAGCCAAATTCCCCCCCCTGGCACCAAATTGAATCTGATCAATCGCTCGGATCTTAAGTCCTCTAGGATCAGACTGATGGTACAGCTTGAAATGCCTAGGCAGAGTTTTTAAAGTGCTGAGGTCTTCCACACTTTTTGACTTCTCTATGTCTCTAACATGCTCCCTTGTCCTGATTCTTAGCTCCCGAGTGGTGAGCCCAATATATACTTTCTTACACGGACATAGAGCATGATAGATTACGCCCTTAGAGGTGCAGGTAAGCCTCTTACGTATTTCAAAGATTTTGGAGCCATCAAAATTAACAAATGTTTTACTTTTAGTAAGATTATAACAACCCTTACACATATTGCAAGGAAAGAAACCATTACCTCCTGAAGATGCAAGACTGGGCTTGGTAGATGAGTAGTGACTATGTACAAGTAAATCCTTCAAATTTCTGGATCTCCTGGGAACCATTAATGGGCGGCTCGGAAGAAATTGCTTCAATATTGGATCCGATTGTAGAATACCCCAATGCTTATGCATGATTTTCGTTAATTCAGGCCACTGTTTGTTAAATTTGGTGATAAATCTAACTCCATTCTCATCAGTCTTTTTTCTGTCACTTCTTTTGTTGCCATACAAGAGTTCTTCCCTGGAAACAGAAGAGGCCTTTTTGAAACCTTTTTTAATTTGCCTGTTACTGTATCCTCTCTCAGAGAATCTTCTGACAAGATCCGACGCTTGATTGTCATAATCTTCCGTGTTACTGCAAATTCTCTTAACACGAAGGAATTGCCCCGTAGGTATACCATTAATGGTGGATCTATGATGGGCAGAAGAGGCATGCAATAGGGTGTTAGTTGCTGTGGGCTTTCTAAATACATCTGTGATGGTAAAATTATCACAGATGTATTTAGAAAGCCCACAGCAACTAACACCCTATTGCATGCCTCTTCTGCCCATCATAGATCCACCATTAATGGTATACCTACGGGGCAATTCCTTCGTGTTAAGAGAATTTGCAGTAACACGGAAGATTATGACAATCAAGCGTCGGATCTTGTCAGAAGATTCTCTGAGAGAGGATACAGTAACAGGCAAATTAAAAAAGGTTTCAAAAAGGCCTCTTCTGTTTCCAGGGAAGAACTCTTGTATGGCAACAAAAGAAGTGACAGAAAAAAGACTGATGAGAATGGAGTTAGATTTATCACCAAATTTAACAAACAGTGGCCTGAATTAACGAAAATCATGCATAAGCATTGGGGTATTCTACAATCGGATCCAATATTGAAGCAATTTCTTCCGAGCCGCCCATTAATGGTTCCCAGGAGATCCAGAAATTTGAAGGATTTACTTGTACATAGTCACTACTCATCTACCAAGCCCAGTCTTGCATCTTCAGGAGGTAATGGTTTCTTTCCTTGCAATATGTGTAAGGGTTGTTATAATCTTACTAAAAGTAAAACATTTGTTAATTTTGATGGCTCCAAAATCTTTGAAATACGTAAGAGGCTTACCTGCACCTCTAAGGGCGTAATCTATCATGCTCTATGTCCGTGTAAGAAAGTATATATTGGGCTCACCACTCGGGAGCTAAGAATCAGGACAAGGGAGCATGTTAGAGACATAGAGAAGTCAAAAAGTGTGGAAGACCTCAGCACTTTAAAAACTCTGCCTAGGCATTTCAAGCTGTACCATCAGTCTGATCCTAGAGGACTTAAGATCCGAGCGATTGATCAGATTCAATTGGGTGCCAGGGGGGGGAATTTGGCTAAAGTTTTAGCCCAAAAGGAGAGCAAATGGATCTACCGTACCTATTGGGGACCATGGCTCCCCAGGGTCTTAATGAGACCTTGGGTTTCAATTCCTTTTTATAAAATTTGGTGAGTCCTTACCTTTACTTATGATCTATTTTTGATATCTCATTACCATTGCGACACTGTGTTGGTTATAGGCAGTCATAGTTTGGTCCCTGTTATCTGGTCATGTTTCTCCTGTTCTCTTGTTTTTAATTTTTGTATGTGTGTCTTTTTGTATATTAATTGTATTTTTATCTAGTTTTTAGGACGCCTGTTTTGGGTTGCTATTATCTCTGTATGCTGATAATCTTCCTTTCTACGAATATTTGGGATGAATGGAGACACCATGAAAGTCCATGATGGAATATTTCTTCTCTCAGTCTTCCACATTGTTGTGTTTTTATGTTGATTTATTATTATTTATTATTAAGGATATTTTTTTGCAATATTGAATATGTGCTATATTCACGTATATTTTTTGTATCTTGTTATATGAAATTAGGGTGTTTTCTTTATATATATATATATATATATATATATATATTTATTCTCTTTGGTGGTACATATATTTATATATCATTATGTCCACTATTTTAGATTATGATATTATACGTTAATTCGTTTTATGCTGCTTAGATTGCTGCTGGTATTAACTTATTTGCATATTTATTATATCATAGAGGTCTCCATGTATTTTTGGGATATATGTTATATTCACTTATTTATTCACTTGTATAATATTAAATTTGTAGATATATTTATCTATTTTGGTCATATATATATATATTTTTTTTTATAGTATTAAGTTTATATTTGTATATTTATATAGCATCATGTTCATATATTGTCTAGTTTTGACTTTTTATTTTGCGATATTTTTCTGTATATATGTTTATATAATATTAGGTACATATATTGTTTTATTAGGGTAGTTTTTTTTGTTATCTAGTATGCTGTGATATATCTCATTTTTGCTGTCAACTTATATAGGTTCAATCAGCAGTCATATCATGCAGTTTCGTTACTTTGTTGCACCTTAGCACTTTTCATTATAGGGTTAATGCACATATTACCTACGTAGTATCCGGTTTCATGTGGGTACACCTTTTTCCTATCTTATATAGGTTCAATTAGTAGTCATATCATGCAGTTTCGTTACTTTGTTGCACCTTAGCACTTTTCATTATAGGGTTAATGCACATGTTACCTACGTAGTATCCTGTTTCATGTGGGTACACCTTTTTTTATATATTTTCTAGCTTCAGCTACATGATTGCGCATGTGCGGGTCAGTGATGTCCCTGAGATTTCCGGCTCTGCGCATTACGGAGATGCTAGCCTCTTCAGGCTTGCATCACGGGCGCGGTAACACGGAAGTCTCGTTGTATGGGAGTCCATAGACTCACACATGCGCTGCTACACACTCATCATGCTGACGCCGGCCACAGCTGTTTTATGTGGTTATAAAGACTGAGTAGTTTGTTAGAGACACACATGCCCCCTATCTGAGGAAGCCAGTCAGGCGAAACGGCGCTGTCGGGGTCGCTGTGGAACATCTCCCACCAGGACAGTTATTTGTAAGTTCATTATTGTTTGTCTACAATGGCGTGCCATATGCTTACACACTGCATTGTAGTATATAGAGAAATCTATCAGATGTAGCATTAGAGCACTTTAGATTGGGCAAGTCATGGGTTACTACTGAGGCTAATTACACTTGGCACTATAGGAACTGTTGGTTCCTGTCCATTTGATTGTATGTTATATACCTCTTCTAGTACTGGCTTGCTCTTGTAGCAAATTGTTTATTTTTGTATTTTCTGGTGTGGTTATTGTTCCCAGCCATTTTAATGAACTTTACCCTGCTTTTTTCTACATATTTTGTATTTTTTAATTATGTTCATTAAAATTGGTTTTTAAATTTATAGCCTATGCCTCTTTTTCCCTTCATATGTTCTGGGGAAATTTTTGGTCTTATGTCATAACAGCGGGCAGTATTATAGTAGTTATATTCTTGTACATAGGGGCAGTATTATAGTAGTTATATTATTGTACATAGGAGCAGTATTATAGTAGTTATATTCTTGTACATAGGAGCAGTATTATAGTAGTTATATTCTTGTACATAGGAGCAGTATTATAGTAGTTATATTCTTGTACATAGGGAGCAGTATTATAGTAGTTATATTCTTGTACATAGGAGCAGTATTATAGTAGTTATATTCTTGTACATAGGGGGCAGTATTATAGTAGTTATATTCTTGTACATAGGAGCAGTATTATAGTAGTTATATTCTTGTACATAGGGGCAGTATTATAGTAGTTATATTCTTGTACATAGGGAGCAGTATTATAGTAGTTATATTCTTGTACATAGGAGCAGTATTATAGTCGTTATATTCTTGTATATAGGGAGCAGTATTATAGTAGTTATATTCTTGTACATAGGAGCAGTATTATAGTAGTTATATTCTTGTACATAGGGGCAGTATTATAGTAGTTACATTCTTGTACATAGGAGCAGTATTATAGTAGGTATATTCTTGTACATAGGGAGCAGTATTATAGTAGTTATATTCTTGTACATAGGAGCAGTATTATAGTAGTTATATTCTTGTATATGGGGCAGTATTATAGTAGTTATATTCTTGTACATAGGAGCAGTATTATAGTAGTTATATTCTTGTACATAGGGGCAGTATTATAGTAGTTATATTCTTGTATATAGGGAGCAGTATTATAGTAGTTATATTCTTGTACATAGGAGCAGTATTATAGTAGTTATATTCTTGTACATAGGGGCAGTATTATAGTAGTTATATTCTTGTACATAGGGAGCAGTATTATAGTAGTTATATTCTTGTACATAGGAGCAGTATTATAGTAGTTATATTCTTGTACATAGGAGCAGTATTATAGTAGTTATATTCTTGTATATGGGGCAGTATTATAGTAGTTATATTCTTGTACATAGGAGCAGTATTATAGTAGTTATATTCTTGTACATAGGGGCAGTATTATAGTAGTTATATTCTTGTACATAGGGAGCAGTATTATAGTAGTTATATTCTTGTACATAGGAGCAGTATTATAGTAGTTATATTCTTGTACATAGGGGCAGTATTATAGTAGTTATATTCTTGTACATAGGGAGCAGTATTATAGTAGTTATATTCTTGTACATAGGAGCAGTATTATAGTCGTTATATTCTTGTATATAGGGAGCAGTATTATAGTAGTTATATTCTTGTACATAGGAGCAGTATTATAGTAGTTATATTCTTGTACATAGGGGCAGTATTATAGTAGTTACATTCTTGTACATAGGAGCAGTATTATAGTAGGTATATTCTTGTACATAGGGAGCAGTATTATAGTAGTTATATTCTTGTACATAGGAGCAGTATTATAGTAGTTATATTCTTGTATATGGGGCAGTATTATAGTAGTTATATTCTTGTACATAGGAGCAGTATTATAGTAGTTATATTCTTGTACATAGGGGCAGTATTATAGTAGTTATATTCTTGTATATAGGGAGCAGTATTATAGTAGTTATATTCTTGTACATAGGAGCAGTATTATAGTAGTTATATTCTTGTACATAGGGGCAGTATTATAGTAGTTATATTCTTGTACATACAGGCAGTATTATAGTAGATATATTCTTGTACATAGGGGCAGTATTATAGTAGTTACATTCTTGTACATAGGGGCAGTATTATAGCAGTTATATTCTTGTACATAGGGAGCAGTATTATAGTAGTTATATTCTTGTACATAGGGGCAGTAATATAGTAGCTATATTCTTGTACATGGAGGACAATAATTATGTTAGCAGACCAATACGGTTTACAGGTAGACATGCACATGTGTCATTCTCTACTCATTATTTGTTCTGTGTAGTCTTAGTATTAAGTCTTAGTATTGAGCAGACAGTAGATTGCAAATATTATTTGATAAACAAAAGTAACACATTAACTAATTATTGGACAATTATTATATTCTTCTCCCAGAGGAAAGAATTATTTAGGAAGGACGCTTCACTTTTCACAAGGTGACTTCATTGAAAGGGTTAAGTGGTGCCGCAGACAGACTGTAGAATAACTCGCTGGCCTTACAGTGCATGCAGGGAGATAATTAAGAAAACAATTCAATCTCATTAGTAAATGTGATGGGGTCTGGGAGAGAGATGCCAGAGTAATTGAAATGAGCATTTCCCCCCAGGGAGGGGGTCGGGGACCCTCATACAGACCACTGGCATTTCTGCTTTTGCAAAGAAATTATTCTGATCCTTCAGTAGAGTAAGAAGGAGATGTAGTAAGTGCAGGGGGAGTAAAGGATCTCATACGGGGGCAGCATAGCTATAAGGGGGTGTTTTACATTGGGGTCTCTGTATCTGCTCAGGGTCTTCAGCCTCCTCGGGCACCAGAATCTGGATGCCTCTGTTACCCCTTCACCCCCTACAGTTGCACCCCCGTTACTGATTGACTTTGCACCTTTGGCCCTCAGATTTTGGGCTGATTTGTCGGATCCATTGCTGTAAGCCATTTATTTTCTATCCACACCTTCCCTGCAGCAGATTCCCCCGGTGCTGACGCCGCAGAGATGGGGATTTATGGTCCAGAGACATCAGCTGTTACAGGATGCAGGTGGAGGGGCATTTATTGCAGCTCTGCTCTGCAGATGAGAGACGTGACTCTGTCCAGATGTGTCTGCAGCTGTGTTATATGTGACCGTACAGGCGGCTCCACTGCTGCCCGATGCTGGAGCCATGCACTGAGGCCAGGCAGAGTTGTCATGGGGATGCAGCCTGTCCCTCCATAGTGGTGACCTGCCATCTCCTCAGGACTAAAATATTCTTTTATCAGACCAGAAGGCAGAGGCGTAATTAGAGTCCCATCATGGGCCCTGGTGCAAAATTTGGCCGGGGCCCTCACCGCCATGTTTCTCAGATGTATAGGCCTTTTAGTGTTCCAGTGAAGACATACATGTTTAACCCCCAAGCAACAATGTCCCCCATTCTGTAATAATGTTTCCGACCATGTGCCCCTTTCCTGTATCAATGTCCTCATTTTTGGTCCCTTTCCTGGTAAAATGTCTTCCATTCTGAGCCCCTTCTTGGTATAATGTCCCCCATCCTGGACCCCTTCCTAGGATAATGTCCTCCATCCTGGGCTCCTTTCTCGTATAATGTCCTCCATTCTGGGCTCCTTCCTCGTATAATGCCCTCCATCCTGGGCACCTTCCTAGAATAATATCTCCCATCCTGAGCCCTTTCCTGGTACAATGTCCTCCATCCTGAGCCCCTTCCTGGTATAATGCCCCCCTCCATCCTGAGCCCCTTCCTGGTATAATGCCCCCCTCCATCCTGGGCTCCTTCCTGGTACAATGGCCTCCATCCTGAGCCCCTTCTTGGTATAATGCCCCCCTCCATCCTGGGCTCCTTCCTGGTACAATGTCCTCCATCCTGGGCCCCTTCCTGGTATAATGCCCCCCTCCATCCTGGGCCCCTTCCTGGTACAATGTCCTGCATCCTGGGCCCCTTCCTGGTATAATACCTGCCATCCTGAGCCCCTTCCTGGTATAATGGCCTCCATCCTGAGCCCCTTCCTGGTATAATGCCCCCCTCCATCCTGGGCCCCTTCCTGGTACAATGTCCTGCATCCTGGGCCCCTTCTAGTAATATTTGTCCCTGTTCTGATATTCTTCTCTAACAAATGTGAAAATAAACAATTCTTCTCACCTTCCACCATTCCCAAGATGAGTGCCATCGTCTTCCAGAAGCCGGCAGCTGACTTGCATTCTCTGCGACTGTGATCGTTACGCCTCTATCCATCTAGCAAGTGTGAACAGGTGCAAGCTGCAGCGACTGCATAGTATAGAAGCAAAAGAACACGGCCACCAGCGCTAATATATACGAAAACATCCCCGGAGTGACAGGTCACTGCTCCTGACAAAACAGCGCTTCCCTCTCCTGAAACACTCTGTGCTGCTGGGCCAGTGTCAAGCTAGCTGATTTAGCATGGAGCTCCCCTTTAAGAACAGAGCCAAAGGGACCGGTAAAACAACACGGCTTTGTAATTCCTCGACATACGGTGTAACCAGTTATTTGCTGAAGCCAGAATTAACATCAGCCACTTGAGAGGGTCGGATTTATTCCACGTCTATTGTTTGTTGTAGAAAATCCGGCTTTTTTAAATTTTAATTCCAGTGTAATCAGCTCATTTGCATACAGCGGCGGAACAACCGTGGAATGACTTAATCGCTGCCCTTGAAATGAAAGGAATTCATTGCCACTTGCAGGCGGACAAAGGGTTAAACCAGACAAAAGACAAAATATTTTTCAACATTCTACGTTATAGTTTTTGCCTAAGGGAGTCATACAGAGGGCAGGATACTTTGGTGGCATCATACACTGTGGGGGCACTGTGGGGGCATTATACTCTATGTGGTGGTGGGTGCTATAGGATCATTATGCGGGGGCATCATACTGTGTTAGGGGGCACTGCGGGGGCATCATACTGTGTTGGGGGGCACTGTGGGGGCATCATACTGTGCTGGGGGCACTGTGGGGGCATTATATTGTGTTGGGGGGCACTGTGGGGGCATCATACTGTGTTGGGGGCACTGTGGGGGCATCATACTGTGTTAGGGGGCACTGTGGGGGCATTATAATGTGTTGGGGGCACTGTGGGGGCATTATACTGTGTTGGGGCACTGTGGGGGCATCATACTGTGTTGGGGGCACTGTGGGGGCATCATACTGTGTTGGGGGCACTGTGGGGGCATACTGTTGGGGGCACTGTGGGGGCATCATACTTTGTTGAGGTGCACTGTGGGGGCATCATACTGTGTTGGGGCACTGTGGGGGCATACTGTTGGGGGCACTGTGGGGGCATCATACTTTGTTGAGGTGCACTGTGGGAGCACTGTGGGGGCATCATACTGTGTTGGAGCACTGTGGGGGCATCATACTGTGTTTGGGGGCACTGTGGGGGCATCATACTGTGGGGGCACTGTGGGGGCATCATACTGTGTTGGGAGCACTGTGGGGGCATCATACTGTGTTGGGGGGCACTGTGGGGACATCATACTGTGTTGAGAGCACTGTGGGGGCATCATACTGTGTTGGGGAGCACTGTGGGGGCATCATACTATGTTGAAGGGCACTGTGGGGGCATCATACTGTGTTGGGGGACTATGGAGGAATCATACTATGCGTGGGGTTGATGCTTTAGGATCATTATGCGGGGGCATCACACTGTATGAGGGGACTGCGGGGTCATCATTGTGGAATTCAGAACTCAGGGCAACTTTATATGTGTGGGGAACACTATGGGGGTATCATTATTTGGAGGGCACTGTTGGGGTTTCATAATATGTAGGAGACACACTGTGGGAGCATCAATGTGTTTAGTGGGCATCATACCGTATGTGTAGGCATGGAGGCATCCTTATTTATGTGGGGGTAACTATGGGGTATCATTATCTGGGGGGTACTGTAAGCCTTTTAATCTGTGGGGGATACAATGTGGGGATTGTATGGGAGGAGCACTGTGGGGGCATCTCTGCATGTGGGGGGCATCTCTTTGGAGCAGCATGCTGTGTGTGGAGGAGATTTATGGGGACATCATATTGCATGGAGGTCGTAAGCAGAAAAGGGGTGTAAACTGTGTGACAACTGAAAGGGGCATCGATAGCAGTACTATTACTAGACTGGGCTAGGGGCACAACTGAGCTGTAAAAATGTGTCCCTTTTTCCTGTCCTTCATAGTTGGGAGGTCTGGAATATTTGTGACCACATGTAGCCCCAGGCTGTGGGTCTCCCTAACTAACAGCAAAAACCTGGAAGGAGGGAGATGCAGCTGCAGTTTCTCTCTCTCTCTGTCAGTCTTCATGCTGTAACTATCTGATTGGCCCAGACCACACAGCACAGCTCTGACATCACACCAGGAAGTGTCCGCCCACAGATGGAGAGAGAGAAAGTGCAGCAAAAAGAAGGAAAAGCACCAACTCTGCATCTATCATCTACAGCTGCCTAAAGAGGGAGAAGGATTTAGGATATTCCTAAAGAATCACATATTATTCATCTCCGACAAACATTACCTGATACATTGTATGACAGCTAACCATGGCGCCACCTGGTGGAGGCCAATATATCTCATCAGAAAACCTTTGTATATGATGGGGTCAGATTAAAGCAAATGAATGAGTCTAGAGGTCCTAACCCTAAATCATCTGCCCCTGTTCACGATAACCTGCTTAGCATTCTAAATGACCCTCGTCTCCTGTAACCCACCATTAGCTTACATGCATTTACCCCTCTGTTAACCCCTGTTATGAGACAATTAGATTCTCAGCCCCTTGCGATGTCTTTCTTATATACAGGGTTATGAATTAACCACTGGCTACAAACTTCTGCCCCAATTCAGTATTTCTGCACAGCAACCTTATCTGCCAGAAAACAAATCTGTCCATCAGCTCCTAACAGAATGGAGCAAATGTGAACGGGTGCAAACTGCAGTGACTGTAATATGTAGGAATAAATGGGCGCAGCAGACACTGTGCGCCGCCAGAAATCTGCAAACACCAACTATGTGCAATGTAAACTGCATTACCGCCATATAGATTATACTTGTAAAAATGAAGCTACTTAGTGCACAAATTGGTCATCTCGTGTGCGCCCACCAGCCATGGGACCATCAAAGGTCGCCTTGTTGTGGCTGGTGGGCGCACACGAGGTGATCAATTTGTGTGTTTAGCATCTCATTTTTGTACGTATAGTCTATATGGCAATAATGTAGTTGACATTGCACATACTCGTTGAAGCCGCCTCATCTCGCAGATACAATGCATTTCTCAGCTTGCAATAAATGTGAAATATCTTCCCCAGCGAATAGACGTCATTACATCCTTTCCTTTAGCCACTAGGGGGCAGTAGCAGCCTTTTTTTTTTTTTTAGCTACCATGAAACCTGCACTCCCACCCTGCACCTTTCTGGATGTACAACCATCTAGTTACACAGCAGCCCAGAGCAAGGGTTGGGAGAAGCAGAAGGTGATAGCGGGAGGGGGCGGCCGCGGCTTTCTTGATGATAATTTGAATGCACCCGTTAATGATCAAAGTGTTACACACTAATTACTAGCACTTACCTATGAGATATTAAGTAATCTGTCTCTTTTTTTGCACCTAACGATGATTCTCTTAATGAGCTTCAGACTGACTCTTTTATAAATATTTTATTTATTTATGGCTTAATTTTTATTTTAAGCTGATAATTCCCCGGTGGAAGCGCGAGAGGATGGGAAGCGCGATAAGTTAAGTGAAGAAAGTTGCTGGCGGATATGGATGACAGACTGTACACGTCTTAATAAAATACTCAGAAGGTCGTTGGGTGTGGACCATGGGCGGGCACATCAGTCACCGGAATACAATGGGCGAGGTAATTTGCCAAATTTAGGTTTTGTTTGCCAAAAATAATCAATTTCCTTAAAAATGACACCCCCCATCTAGAGGCGCTTGTAGTCAACAATGTAATGTAATCACTTGAGACCCCACTGTGGAGACCCCGCTCCCTCCACCTGATCCATCTGTTACAGCCAGGGAGACCACAAACTACAAGATCTCACAGTAAGATATCACTCCGTGACTGCGAAGATAAATGGACGTCCATGTAATGCCCAGATGCCAACAGATCGACAGTGGGGGGAAGCTTTATTGGAGACCCCCTACACTTCTAATACCTCTAAATCTACAATTCAACTTATATGTGCCTATATCTAGCTATTATCTATTTAGTATCTATTTTCTATATCTATCTATTATCTATCTATCTGTTATCTATTTATTATCTATCTATTTTCTATTATCTATCTATTATCTATTTATTTATCTTTTATCTATTTATCTATCATCTATCTAGTATCTATCCATGTGTTATCTATTATCTATCTATCTATTATGTGTCTTTCTATTTATCTATTATCTACAGTTGTACTCGAAAGTTTACATACCCTGGCAGAATTTATGCTTTCTTGGCCTTTTTTCAGAGAATATGAATGATAACACCAAAACGTTTTCTCCACTCATGGTTAGCGGTTGGGTGAAGCCATTTAGTATCACTCTACTGTGTTTTCTTTTTTTAAATCATATTGACAACCCAAAGCATCCAAATGACCCTGATCAAAAGTTCACATACCCCATTTCTTAATACCGGGTATTGCCCCCTCTAACATCAATGACAGCTTGAAGTCTTTTGTGGTAGTTGTGGATGAGGTTCTTTATTTTCTCAGATGGTAAAGCTGCCCACTCTTCTTGGCAAAAAGCCTCCAGTTCCTGTAAATTCCTGAGCTGTCTAGCATAACCTTCATGCTTGAGATCTCCCCAGAGTGGCTCAATGATATTGAGGTCAGGAGACTGAGATGGCCACTCCAGAACCTTCACTTTGTTCTGCTGTAGCCAATGGCAGGTCGACTTGGCCTTGTGTTTTGGATCGTCATGTTGGAACATCCAAGTACGTCCTATGTGCAGCTTCCAGGCTGTTAAATTTGCCTCCAGTATTTGCTGATATTATGCTGCGTTCATCTTTCCTTCAACTTTGACCAAGTGTCCTGTGCCTTTGTAGCTCACACATCCCCAAAACATCAGCGATCCACCTCCGTGCTTTACAGTAGGAATGGTGTTCCTTTCATCATAGGCCTTGTTGACCTGTCTCCAAATGTGACGTTTATGGTTGTAGCCAAAAAGTTCAATTTTGGTCTCTTCATTTCAAGTTAACTTGTAGGCAAGATACTGTACTTTGTGGCATTTGCGCAGTAATGGCTTTCTTCTGGCGAATCGACCATGGAGCCCATTTTTCTTCAAGTGCCTCCTTATTGTGCATCTTGAAACAGTCACACCCCTAGTTGTTAGAGAGTCCAGTATTTCAGCTGATGTTATTTGTGGGTTTTTCTTTGCATCCCGCACAATTTTCCTAGCAGCTGTGGAAGACATTTTTGTTGCATCTACCTGACCATGGTTTTGTTTTTACAAAGCCCCTGATTTTCCATATGTTAATCACAGTTTGAACACTGCTGACTGGCATTATCAATTCCTTGGATATCTTTCTGTATCCCTTTCCTGTTTTATACAGTTGAACTACCTTTTCCCGTAGATCCGTTGACAATTATTTTGCTTTTCCCATGACTCACAATTCAGAAATGTCAGTGGCTGGTTGAAAGATGCAAGAGTCTGTCTGGATTCCAGAAACTCACTCATCTTTTATGCATACACACTGATTACAAGCAAACAGGTCACAGGTGAGGATGTTACCTTTAGTAGCCATTCACACCCATTTGTGTCAACTTCTGTGCATGTTATGAGGCCAGAATCACCAGGGTATGTGAACTTTTGATCAGGGTCATTTGAATGTTTTGGGTTGTCATTATGATTTAAAAAGAGAAAACACAGAAGTCTGACAATAAATGGCTGCACCCAACCACTAACCATGAGTGGAGAAAAAGTTTTTGTGTTGTCATTCATGTTCTCTGAAAAAAAAAAGGCCAAGAAAGCAAAAATTCTGCTGGGGTATGTAAACTTTTGAGCAAAGCTGTATCTATTATCTATCTAGCTAGTATGTATCTATGTATATAGAGTACAGACCAAAAGTTTGGACACACCTTCTCATTTAAAGATTTTTCTGTTTTTTCATGACTATGAAAATTGTACATTCACACTGAAGGCATCAAAACTATGAATTAACACATGTGGAATTATATACTTAACAAAAAAGTGTGAAACAACTGAAATTATGTCTTATATTCTAGGTTCTTCAAAGTAGCCACCTTTTGCTTTGATGACTGCTTTGCACACTCTTGGCATTCTCTTGATGGGCTTCAAGAGGTAGTCACCGGGAATGGTCTTCCAACAATCTTGAAGGAGTTCCCAGAGATTCTTAGCACTTGTTGGCCCTTTTGCCTTCACTCTGCGGTCCAGCTCACCCCAAACCATCTCGATTGGGTTCAGGTCTGGTGACTGTGGAGGCCAGGTCATCTGGTGTAGCACCCCCATCACTCTCCTTCTTGGTCAAATAGCCCTTACACAGCCTGGAGGTGTGTTTGGGGTCATTGTCCTGTTGAAAAATAAATGATGGTCCAACTAAACGCAAACCGGATGGAATAGCATGCCGCTGCAAGATGCTGTGGTAGCCATGCTGGTTCAGTATGCCTTCAATTTATATTAAATCCCCAACAGTGTCACCAGTAAAGCACCCCCACACCATCACACCTCCTCCTCCATGCTTCACGGTGGGAACCAGGCATGTAGAGTCCATCTGTTCACCTTTTCTGCGTCGCACAAAGACACGGCGGTTGGAACCAAAGATCTCAAATTTGGACTCATCAGACCAAAGCACAGATTTCCACTGGACTAATGTCCATCCTTGTGTTCTTTAGCCCAAACAAGTCTCATCTGCTTGTTGCCTGTCCTTAGCAGTGGTTTCCTAGCAGCTATTTTACCATGAAGGCCTGCTGCACAAAGTCTCCTCTTAACAGTTGTTGTAGAGATGTGTCTGCTGCTAGAACTCTTTGTGGCATTGACCTGGTCTCTAATCTGAGCTGCTGTTAACCTGCGATTTCTGAGGCTGGTGACTCGGATAAACTTATCCTCAGAAGCAGAGGTGACTCTTGGTCTTCCTTTCCTGGGGCGGTCCTCCTGTGAGCCAGTTTCTTTGTAGCGCTTGATGGTTTTTGCCACTGCACTTGGGGACACTTTCAAAGTTTTCCCAATTTTTCGGACTGACTGACCTTCATTTCTTAAAGTAATGATGGTCACTCGTTTTTCTTTACTTAGAATTTGTATTATGGCAAGAAAAAAGCAGCTAACAGTCTATTCAGTAGGACTATCAGCTGTGTATCCACCAGACTTCTGCACAACACAACTGATGGTCCCAACACCATTTATAAGGCAAAAAATCCCACTTATTAAACCTGACAGGGCACACCTGTGAAGTGAAAACCATTCCCGGTGACTACCTCTTGAAGCTCATCAAGAGAATGTCAAGAGTGTGCAAAGCAGTCATCAAAGCAAAAGGTGGCTACTTTGAAGAACCTAGAATATAAGACATAATTTCAGTTGTTTCATGCTTTTTTGTTAAGTATAAAATTTTGCATGTGTTAATTCATAGTTTTGATGCCTTCAGTGTGAATGTACAATTTTCATAGTCATGAAAATACAGAAAAATCTTTAAATGAGAAGGTGTGTCCAAACTTTTGGTCCGTACATATCTATTTACCGTATATACTCGAGTATAAGCCGAGATTTTCAGCCCAAATTTTTGGGCTGAAAGTGCCCCCTCGGCTTATACTCGAGTCACGGTCAGCGGGTGAGGGGGAGAGGGCGCTGAGGCATACTTACCTGCTTCCGGGGTTCCTGGCGCTCCCCCTGCCCGTCTCACGGCCTTCGGTGCCGCAGCTCTTCCCCTGTTCAGCGGTCACATGGGACCGCTCATTAGAGAAATGAATAGGCTGCTCCACCTCCCATAGGGGCGGAGCCGCATAATTCATTTCTCTAATCAGCGGTGCCGGTGACCGCTGACAGAGGAAGAGGCTGCGGCACCGGAGACCAGCTGTCCGGGGGAAGGAGCGGGACGCCGGGAGCAGGTAAGTATCGCATATTTACCTGTCCTCGTTCCACACGCCGGGCGCCGCTCCGTCTTCCCGTCCTCTGGCTCTGACTGTTCAGGTCAGAGGGCGCGATGACGCATATAGTGTGCGCGCCGCCCTCTGCCTGATCAGTCAGTGCGGAGAGACGCCGAGACGGGACGCTGGGGAGCTGCAAGCAAGAGAGGTGAGTATGTGTTTTTTTTTTTTATTGGAGCAGCAGCGTTATATATGGCACAGATTTATGTGGAGCATCTATGGGGCAATGGTGCAGAGCACTATATATAAGGCACAGCTTTATGTGGAGCACCTATGGGGCAAAGGTGCAGAGCACTATATATAAGGCACAGCTTTATGTGGAGCATCTATGGGGCCATAATCAAAGGTCAAAGGTGCAGAGCATTATATATGGCACAGCTATCTATGGGGCCATAATCAAAGGTGCAGAGCATTGTATATGGCACAGCTATCTATGGGGCCATAATCAAAGGTGCAGAGCATTATATATGGCACAGCTATCTATGGAGCATCTATGGGGCCATAATCAAAGGTGCAGGGCATTATATATGGCACAGCTTTCTATGGAGCATCTATGGGGCCATAATGAACGGTGCAGAGCATTATATATGGCACAGCTTTATGTCGAGCATCTATGGGGCAATAATGAATGGTATGGAGCATCTATTTTTAATTTTGAAATTCACCGGTAGCTGCTGCATTTTCCACCCTAGGCTTATACTCGAGTCAATAAGTTTTCCCAGTTTTTTGTGGCAAAATTAGGGCGGTCGGCTTATACTCGGGTCGGCTTATACTCGAGTATATACGGTATCTATTATCTATCTATGTATCTATCATCTATCTATTATCTATTTATTATCTATCTATTATCTATCTATTATCTAGCTATCTATTATGTATCTATGTGTATATATATATATATATGTATATCTATTATCTATCTATGATTATCTATCTATTATCTATGTATATATATATATATATTATCTTTCTATTATCTATCTATTTATCTATTATCTATCTATCTATCTATCTATTATCTATTATCTAGCTATCCATTATGTATCTATGTATATATATATATATATATATAATATATATCTATATATATATATATATATATATATATTTATTATCTATCTATGTATATATATATTATCTTTCTATTACCTTTCTATTATCTATCTATCTATTATCTTTCTATTATCTATTATCTATCTATACATCCATCTTTGTATCTATCTGTCCCTCCATCCGTCCCCCCATCCATCTCTATCTCTGTGCGGAGCCTGGTACCCGCACATCTGTCTCCGTAATGCAGCACCATGGGCAGCTCCTGCCGGCAGCTGATATCAGGAAACAAGAAGATGATTCATAGATTCCAATGTCAGATCGTTAGCAGATACGTTGATAAATGAGACACCAGGTTATAGATAATAAGAGGATAATGCAACATGATAATATAATTATAATCAGCATTATCCTTGTGATAACATAGAACAATAGCACGGTCATGTTTCCACCGCCTCATCTCTGCACCTTATACCAGTGTTCTTCTATTTTCCTCAGGCATCAGATGACTTTTTTATGTAAAGGAATATTCCGGCTTCTGTCTGACATCTTGGCTGTAACAATCGCCGGATCGCTGCCGGTCCTATGATGTCTGCCTCACTTATCGCAAAACAAGATGCGAACAGATGACATTTCACCAAAGCTGTAAAGTTTCTCTTTAGAGCAGGAGAGCAGATTTCAGCCTCAGGCCCAGGAGAGGGGAGAGCCTGCACCCAGTGCAGCAGCACACCGCATCATGCCACAGGCAGGGAGCAAGCGCCAGCCCAACTCTACAGGAGGGGTCAAATATGGGCAAAGTCACCATCCACCCTCCCCTCCGATTTACATGACCGTTCTACAGCAGATGCCCCCCATATCGTTGTCACTGAACCGTCTGCCCCAGATATTATTCAACATGTCTCTACCATTGAGAAAACAGTGGTGGGAACTATAATTTGGCTGCCATCACAGGGGACATGAAGTGTTACACGATTTCCATTGAATTCAATGTCCCTCAAAGAGAGAAACAGTTCGGAATGTGAGAACCCCCCACCGTGAGACCGTTCCCCACTAGGACACTGGACCGTGGGCTCTATGAACCCTTCACTGCAAGTTATGTAATCTGAGTCCCAATGTGACCTTATTAAAGACAGCGGAGGACGAGGGAACATGGAGCTTTGCTGTAGAAGTGGCCTGTGCGCCTTGTCTTCTGTATAGAATCCTGCCGTCATTTTTTTTAGCGCAGTAATGAAATGTCTTGACCTTTATATTGCAGCCATTAAGACATAAATGAACATGAGGTTTACAGCCCCGGAGCATTCATCATGGTGCAAATGATGGAAATCAGCCCCTTCTACAGCGAATAAACGGAGGAGAGGAGCTGAAAAATGGCAGCAAAAATAGAAAAGATGTCACATGCAGCGGGAAACCTGGTACATACTATGGAAAAATATCTATTATCCATCTATCTATCTATCTATCTATCTATCTATCTATCTATCTATCTATCTATCTATCTATCTATCTATCATCTATCTATGTATCTATTTATTATCTATCTATCTATCTATCTATCTCTCCATCTATCTATCTATCTCTATCTATCTATCTATCTATCTATTATCTATCTATGTATCTATTTATTATCTATCTATCTATCTATCTATCTATCTATCTATCTATCTATCTATCTATCTATCTATCTATCTACATTTATTTCCACCAGCAATCATCCCGACATGTCTCCGCACCTTCTGTCTTTGTAAGTGGCCCTTTCGCCCTTGGGCTCAGGTATATTTGCCACCTTTGCCCCCTCTGTTTTTACCCCACTACACACAAGGAGACCCCAGTAATTCTTGACTGGGAGGGGAGTAGACAGACCCTAGAAGATGGCTGGAGAACGGTCCTGACAGTCTCCATTTGTCTCTCTAGAACATGAATATCAATGGTGTCAGTAATTCCAATTGAACACGAATGGGACCTAAAAGCCACGAATGTATCCAGCGAATACATGAATTATTCCTTGTGATGAAAGCCAAAAAAAGTCCAGATCTAACAGTATCGGGAGTGCGCGATGCTATGATTGAGTCATACTCTCATGCTTATGGGAATGGAGGCAGGCTAATCCCTATGAGGACGCTGACTTCACCCTGTCTGAACTGTTCCAATGCTGCCTATTGTTTGAATAAGTGAGAACTGAAACAAGTCTGTGCAGCATAAAGAGACAGTCTACTGTACAGCAGACAGATCATGTGACCTCTTCAACACACATTGTATCCAATAAGTGGAGACTGCTACTCTGCAACATGAACTTACAATACTGCAGCATGTGGCTGCAAAACTACAACTCTCAGCATTCACTAACTACCTCTGTCTGCCAGTCACTTGCAGTTCTTTTTATGCTTTTTTCCCATAAAGTTCTGCTTCTTTTTTTTTTTTTTTACCACAAAGTGATATGGTGCAATCTTATAATTCTTCTAATTGTTAGACTGAAAGGAAATTATTACATTCAGAAGCTATTCAAGGTGTTTTCCAGGACTAAAACATTATGTATTTCTAGGATCATTTATCAATATCGGATGGGTGGGGGTCCGACTTCTGCCTTGCCCACCAATCTGCAGACATGAGGTGGCTTCTTTACTTTCTCTCTGCTGACATTCCCACCATCATCATGGGTGACTTCAACATCCCCACTGATACCGTTCAGTCAACAGCCTCCAAACTCCTGTCCCTTACTTCATCCTTTGGACTTACTGAGTGGTCCTCTGCAGCCACCCACACAGACAGACATACACTAGACCTGGTCTTCACCTGTCTCTGCTCTCTAACTTCACCACCTCCCCTCTCCCTCTATCCGACCACCATCTGCTCACTTTCCTATCCCTGTCCTCCTCACCGGTCACCCATGTCCAGCAAAATGCGCACCCTCGCAGAAACCTCGCATACCTAGACACCCACACGCTCTCTGACTCTATCCTACCACTGGCATCCATATCCTTACTTCTCAACACAGACACTGCCACTGCTTTCTACAATGCCACTCTCGCATCAGCTATTGACACAGTTGCTCCTCTCATTCATGGTAGAGTGTGACGTATCAATAGACAACCCTGGCACAATAGCACCACTAAAAAGCTCCGGCAAGTGTCCAGGGTTGCAGAGTGGCATTCGAAGAAAACACATTCGCAAGACAACTTCACTGCATTCAAACAGGAAACACTCGCTTTCAAATCTGCTCTCACCTCTGCTAAACAGGCCTACTTCACAACCCTCGTATCTTCCCTATCCTACAACCCCAAACAGTTATTCAAAACCTTTAACTCCCTCCTCCGCCCCCCACTGCCCCCTCATCTCTGCTGAGGACTTTGCCACACAATTTATAAATACGATCGACCAAACAAGGCAAATCTTCATTGTTCAACCACCACAACCCATTTGTATACCAGACCAATGCCCAAACCCCATAACCTCCCTCTCCAAGATCACTGAAGAGGGGCTTAATTGTCTCCTCGACAAATCTCACCTCACCACCTGTGCGCTCGACCCCATCCCATCCCACCTCCTCCCCAACCTCACCACCAGACTTATCCCATCCCTAACCCACCTCTTCAACCTATCACTATCTTCTGGCACCTTCCCTTCTGCTTTCAAACATGCCACAATCACGCCTATCCCTAAAAAGCCAACCCTCAATCCAATTGCTATGTCCAGCTATCGCCCAATATCGCTGCTCCCATTCGCTTCCAAACTCCTGGAGCAGCACTTCCACGCTGAACTTTCCTCCCACCTCTCATCTAACTTGCAATTTGACAATCCACAATCTGGTTTCCGTCCCCATCACTCAACTGAGACTGCCCTGACCAAAATCACAAACGACCTACTTACAGCCAAAGCTAACAGACAGTTCTCTATCCTCCTCCTTCTAGACCTGTCCTCTGCTTTCGACACAGTTGACCACTGCCTCCTACTACAGATCCTCTCCTCCTTTGGTGTCATACACCTTGCCCTGTCCTGGATCTCCTCATACCTTTCCAACCGCACATTCAGCGTCTCCCACTCCCACACTACCTCCTCATCCCACCCTCTCTCTGTTGGAGTCCCCCAAGGCTCTGTTCTAGGACCCCTACTCAGGGCTGCCATCAGGGCATTACAGCTGTTACTGCTGTATGGGGCCCGGTCAGCAGCAGTACACAGAGGGGCCCGCAGATCCGGGGCCCCACTGTTGTGCTTCTACTGATCGGGCCCCATCGTGCACTAAAATACTGTGCACTGCGGCTCACACGTGGGCGCTGGGGCCCGGGAGCCTTCTTGGAGCTGTACACGGCCGTCTTAGGCTACTTTCACACTAGCGTTAACTGCATTACGTCGCAAATGCGTCATTTTGCCGAAAAAACGCATCCTGCAAAAGTGCTTGCAGGATGCATTTTTTCTGCATTGACTAACATTAGCGACGCATTTACGACGCAATGACACACGTCACAACCGTCCTGCGACGGTTGCGCCGTGCTGTGGCGGACCGTCGGGAGCAAAAAACGTTACATGTAACGTTTTTTGCTCCCGACGGTCCGCTTTTTCCGACCGCGCATGCGCAGCCGGAACTCCGCCCCCACCTCCCCGCACTTCCCCGCACCTCACAATGGGGCAGCGGATGCGCTGGAAAAATGCATCCGCTGCCCCCGTTGTGCGGCGGGGACAACGCTAGCGTCGGGGACCTCGGCCCGACGCTAGTGTGAAAGTAGCCTCACCTAGTCGGCTGCGCAGCTCCTGCTCGGCTGTAGCTAGAATGTGTGGGCTCCCTGCAGGTCCTGACTACAGCCCATCCATTCTAGCCAGTAGCGTAGGGGGGGGGGGGCATCGCCCCCGGGCCCTGTCACATGAAGGGGCCCACGGGGAGCCAGGGCCACTTCTGTGAGGAGGCAGAACACCACATAGGAGCAGAGCAGTATAACGTCTGCTCCCGTCTGACAAGCTGCAGGCTGGCTACTAGCACAGTGACGGCTGCAGTCTCCCCCCTGCAGTGAATGGTTTCGCCCCCTCTGACCTGATCATGAAGCTTTCCCCGCTGCAGTTTTCTTCACTCTGTGCAGGCTGGGATTGGCTCAGGCACGCTGGGTCCTAGTGCCCACACCCTGCATTTCACTGACACTTCCTGGTCCTGCAGTGCAAACTTTATCAGTAAGGCTACGTTCACATTTGCGTTTTGCGCCGCATGCGTCCTTTTTGGCCGAAAGTTGGACGCCAAAAAAAAATGCAACTTGAAGCGTTTCTTGCGTCCAACGCTTGCGGCCATGCGGCGCAAAACGCAGCACAACGCATGTCCATGCGCCCCCATGTTAAATATAGGGGCGCATGACGCATGCGGCGCCGCTGTGGCGCCCGACGCTGCGGCGCTGACCGCAAATGTGAACGTAGCCTAAGTGCTGGGGATGGGACTTATTAGGTTTATTAAATTCAGGTATGTCACTATGAGACCCTTGGGGTATTGTGGGGGCTGAAAGTGGGTGAGGGGGGACAGGGTACTGGGGGGTGAATGTGAGCCCATGGGGGTATTGTGGGGGAGGGGAGACAGTGCACTGGGGGGTGAATGTGAGACCATGGGGGTGTTGTGGGGGCTGAAGGTGGGTGAGGTGGGACAGGGCACTGAGGGGTGGATGTGAGACGATGGGGGTATTGTGGGGGAGGGGAGACAGGGCACTGGGGGGTGAATGTGAGCCCATGGGGGTATTGTGGGGGAGGGGAGACAGGGCACTGGGGGGTGAATGTGAGACGATGGGGGTATTGTGGGGGAGGGGGACAGGTCACTGGGGGCTGAATATTATAATGTTATGTTATGATAGTATATGTACGGGGAGGCTGGAGATGGGGTAGGGGGCCTTTGATACGGACCACCTGGGTATTTTATGAGTGTTAGTATAAGGAGCCCCCATACAGTAACCGAGAGCTGCCTCACATTTACAGCACCACTTCCAGGTGCTGACAATCCCCGTCCCCTGCCTGTCTGATACTCACCTTCTGGCGTCTTCATCTGTTTTAGGCTACGTTCACATTTGCGTTGTGCACCGCAGCGTCGGCGACGCAACGCACAACGCAAATGTGAACGCATGCACAACGCAGCGTTTTGTGACGCATGCGTCCACTTTTGCATGGTTTT
This sequence comes from Ranitomeya variabilis, assembly GCF_051348905.1. Taxonomy (NCBI): domain Eukaryota; kingdom Metazoa; phylum Chordata; class Amphibia; order Anura; family Dendrobatidae; genus Ranitomeya; species Ranitomeya variabilis. The sequence goes on along the minus strand of NC_135239.1, from coordinate 208,764,644 downwards.
GGGCGCAGAAAAAACTGCAACTTGCTGCGTCCTCTGCGCCCTGACGCATGCACCACAGCGACGCATGCGTCAAAAAACGCAAGTGCAACGCATGTCCATGCGCCCCCATGTTAAATATAGGGGCGCATGACGCATGCGGGGATGCTGCAGCGCCCGACGCTGCGGCGCCGAACGCAAATGTGAACGTAGCCTTAGTCTCTGCTTGGCTCCGTCTCCTGCAGTTTGTGGCCTGTCCGAGGCTCCAGTGTTTCATGGAGCAGCGCAGAGGTCACTAATCAGTGTGAGTCTGTGGGAGCCTCGTTCTCACTCTCAGGCTATGAGCACATGTTGCAGATTGGCCGCTGCGGATCTGCAGCAGTTTTCCATCTGGTTACAGTACCATTTAAACCTATGGAAAACCAAATCCACAGTGCACATGGTGCGGAAACGCTGCATTGTATTTTCCGTAGCATGTCATTTCTATTTGCAGATTCCGCAGCATTTTACACCTGCTCCTGTATAGGATTCCGCAGGTGGTAAAACGCAGGTGAAATCTTCACAAAAAACACAGGAAATCCGCAGTAAATCCGCAACAAAGTGCACATAGCCTCATAGTCTTACATTGAGCGCTTGTGACATAGCTTCTAACTTCTGGCCTGTCAGAAGCTGCGCTCACAAGTTTGAGCAGCGGCACTGCAGCAGTGCCACAAAATACTGAATACGCCGGAGGATGAGTAAATGTCCATCATACAGTGTATACGGGAGCTGCGGGTCCATCATACTGTGTATAAGGGAGCTGCGGGTCCATCATACTGTGTATAAGGGAGCTGCGGGTCCATCATACTGTGTATAAGGGAGCTGCAGGTCCATCATACTGTGTATAAGGGAGCTGCGGGTCCATCATACTGTGTATAAGGGAGCTGCAGGTCCATCATACTGTGTATAAGGGAGCTGCGGGTCCATCATACTGTGTATAAGGGAGCTGCGGGTCCATCATACTGTGTATAAGGGAGCTGCGGGTCCATCATACTGTGTATAAGGGAGCTGCAGGTCCATCATACTGTGTATAAGGGAGCTGCGGGTCCATCATACTGTGTATAAGGGAGCTGCTGGCCCATCATACTGTGTATAAGGGAGCTGTGGGCCCATCATACTGTGTATACGGGAGCTGCGGGTCCATCATACTGTGTATAAGGGAGCTGTAAGTCCATCATACTGTGTATACGGGAACTGCAGGCCCATCATACTGTGTACACAGGAGCTGCGGGCCCATCATACTGTGTATACGGGCAGGGCCGTATTTAGAGCTTCTGCTGCCCTAGGCACTTTTAGCGCTGCCTCCCCCTTTGGTGAGTATGACACTATCGGCAGTGACTTTAGCAAGAATCGCTGATGTGAAAGTCGCCTTTTGCAGCAGATGGGGCAGTTTTTCTGCATCTGCCACGTAACGGATCACTTACGGCAACACTGCGGTCGGCCTCATTCATTCCCTATGGTATTTGCGGCACTTGCCATGATCTGGCAAATGTGGTACCATACCTCCCAACTTTTGAAGAAGGGAAGGAGGTACGAAGTGTGCGGCGCGCGTAGCGCGCCGCGGCAAATTTTAGGCCACGCCTCTGACCACACCCATTTCACAACTAGTCACACCCATATCCACGTCCCAACCACAGCCAATTAGCACTGCTGATCACACTGTTTTATATACAATAATTATAAACGAAAAAATATGGCCACAGTGCTCCATACTGTATAATGGCCACACATGATGCTCCATACTGTATAATGGCCACACACAGTTCTCCATACTGTATAACGGCCACACATGATGCTCCATATTGTATAATGGCCATGGGCCACACATGATGCTCCATACTGTATAACGGCCACACATGATGCTCCATATTGTATAATGGCCATGGGCCACACATGATGCTCCATACTGTATAATGGCCACACACAGTTCTCCATACTGTATAACGGCCACACATGATGCTCCATATTGTATAATGGCCATGGGCCACACATGATGCTCCATACTGTATAACGGCCACACATGATGCTCAATACTGTACAACGGCCACACATGATGCTCAATACTGTACAACGGCCACACATGATGCTCAATACTGTACAACGGCCACACATGATGCTCAATACTGTACAACGGCCACACATGATGCTCAATACTGTACAACGGCCACACACAGTTCTCCATGATACTGTATAATGACCCCCCCTCCTGTATGCATGGCTCATATTCCCCCCTGTATGCATGGCTCACACTCCCCCCCCCCCCCTGTATGCATGGCTCACACTCCCCCTGCATGCATGGCTCATATTCACCTCCCCCCTGTATGCATGGCTCATATTCACCCCCCCCTGCATGCATGGCTCATATACACCCCCACTGCATGCATGGCTCATATACACCCCCGCTGCATGCATGGCTCATATTCACCTCCCCCCCTGTATGCATGGCTCATATTCACCTCCCCCCCCTGTATGCATGGCTCATATTCACCTCCCCCCCCCTGTATGCATGGCTCATTCACCCTCCCCCCCCTGTATGCATGGCTCATATTCACCCTCCCCCTGCATGCATGGCTCATATTCACCCTCCCCCTGCATGCATGGCTCATATTCACCCCCCCCTGCATGCATGGCTCATATTCACCCCCCCCTGCATGCATGGCTCATATTCACCCCCCCCCTGCATGCATGGCTCATATTCACCTCCCCCCTGTATGCATGGCTCATTCACCTCCCCCCCCTGTATGCATGGCTCATATTCAACCCCCCCCGTATGCATGGCTCATATTCAACCCCCCCCCCCCCGTATGCATGGCTCATATTCAACCCCCCCCCCGTATGCATGGCTCATATTCAACCCCGCCCCCCCCCGTATGCATGGCTCATATTCACCCCCTCCCCCCCCTGTATGCATGGCTCATATTCACCTCCCCCCCGTATGCATGGCTCATATTCAACCCCCCCCCCGTATGCATGGCTCATATTCAACCCCCCCCCCCCACCGTATGCATGGCTCATATTCACCCTCCCCCCCCCCCCGTATGCATGGCTCATATTCACCCTCCCCCCCTGTATGCATGGCTCATATTCACCCCCCCCCCCCGTATGCATGGCTCATATTCACCCCCCCCCCGTATGCATGGCTCATATTCACCCTCCCCCCCTGTATGCATGGCTCATATTCACCCCCCCCCGTATGCATGGCTCATATTCACCCCCCCCCCCCGTATGCATGGCTCATATTCACCCTCCCCCCCCTGTATGCATGGCTCATATTCACCCCCCCCCCCCCGTATGCATGGCTCATATTCACCCCCCCGTATGCATGGCTCATATTCACCCCCCCCCCCCCCCCGTATGCATGGCTCATATTCACCCTCCCCCCCCTGTATGCATGGCTCATATTCACCCTCCCCCCCTGTATGCATGGCTCATATTCACCCCCCCCCCCGTATGCATGGCTCATATTCACCACCCCCCCCCCCCCCGTATGCATGGCTCATATTCACCCTCCCCCCCCTGTATGCATGGCTCATATTCACCCTCCCCCCCTGTATGCATGGCTCATATTCACCCTCCCCCCCTGTATGCATGGCTGATGGGCCATCAGCCATGCGTACGGGGAGGTGGAATATATATATTCCCCCGTAGGACCAGGTATATACCGTGCCTGCAGCCCTGGCATACACAGGGGTGGCAGTGCAGGACTTGGATGGCGTGCCGGGAGTTTGCCAGTCAGCCAGACCGGGACCGCTCGGCTCTGCTACATCTGCGCAGCACTCACCTTCAGGTGCCCGTTCAGGTCCCGGTCCGGCTGACTGTCATACGATTTCTCCGGCGTCAGCATCTGGGCAGAGGAGCGGCTGAACTCCTCCATGAAAATGCGAGCGTCGGCTTCCTCCAGCCCCATGCCTCCTCCGAGCTGCAGCGCGGAGAAGACACTTCCTGGATGGTGCAGCTGCTCTCCACGCCCCCCGCCCGGTGTGAGTTGTGAGTATTGTCTTCAAGGAGGGCGGGTCGGACTTGGAGGAGGGGGCGGGAGGCGGGGGGGGGGAGGGGCGGTCGGTCGCTTGTGACCTGGGACTTTAAAAAAAAAAAAAACAAACCTTGCTCAGGTGCCGCCCCCCCGCAATGTCGCCGCCCCAGGCACGTGCCCTCGAGTGCCTAGTGGGAAATACGGCCCTGTATACGGGAGCTGCGGGCCAATCATACTATGTATAAGGGAGCTGTAAGTCCATCATACTGTGTATACGGGAGCTGCGGGTCCATCATACTGTGTATAAGGGAGCTGTGGGCCCATCATACTGTGTATAAGGGAGATGCGGGCCCATCACACTGTGTATAAGGGAGATGCGGGCCCATCACACTGTGTATAAGGGAGCTGTGAGCCCATCATACTGTGTATAAGGGAGCTGTAAGTCCATCACACTGTGTATAAGGGAGCTGTAAGTCCATCATACTGTGTATACGGGAGCTGCAGGCCCATCATACTGTGTATAAGGAAGCTGTGGGCCCATCATACTGTGTACAGGGGAACTGTGGGGGACATCATACTGTTTGACGGGAGCTGCCGGCCCATCATACTGGGTATAGGAAACTGTGAAGGCATAGTGTGCATATGGGAGCTGTTGGCCCATTACACTGTATATAGGGGAGCTCTGGGGGGCATTATACTTTCTATAGTGGAGTTCTGTCAGCATTATACTGTGTGTAGGGGAGCATTGGGCTCATTATCTATAGGGGAGCAGTGGGAACATCATACGGTGTATCGGGGAGTTATAGAATCACCATACTGTGTATAGGGGAGCTGTGGGGGCCTTAGACTGTGTATATGGAAGCTTTAAGCTCACCATACTGTGTATAATGGAGCAGTACATGGGGGAACTTAGGGGACATTATTAAATGTTAAGTGGGCACTTAAGCATTATTGTTATAGGGGCACTCGGAGTATTGTGACCATCAAAGTTGCATATGGTCACAATATGGCGGTAAAGTCAACGTTCGTTTTTGTATAGAGATTTATTTTCAATAACAGTGCGGTCATATTCTGAGGTTCCACTATATTCACAACTAGAGTGCGCAACCGTAGCTGTAATCAGGGTTAGCTGGTTAGGGGCCCACTCAGATGTTTCCCCCCCCCCCCCCCCCCCCAAGTTGAAACCCTAGCCACGCCTCTGATTCTAGCAGTCTCAGGAGTGAATGTGCTAGAATGTAGGGGCTCCTGTCAGGTCCTCTCAGCAGCCCATACATTCTAGCTGCTGCTTCACTGCTGGAAACACTAGACGCCCCGGAACGACTGAGGGAAGTATAAAAAACATTTTTATTTTTGTTTTTTTAAATGGGTGAGGTGGGTGAGAGTGAGACTGCAGATGATGAAGTGTGTTTAAGGGGGCACTGCGCATGATGAAATGATAGGGGGCTGCAGATGATGAAGTGTGGTTGATGGGGCACTGCACATGATGAAATGATAGGGGGCTGCAGATGATGAAGTGTGTTTGAGGGGGTACTGCACATGATGAAATGATAGGGGGCTGCAAATGATGAAGTGGGGGTGATGGGGACTGCAGATGATGAAGTGGGGGTGATGGGGACTGCAGATGATGAATTGTGTTTGAGGGGGTACTGCACATGATGAAATGATAGGGGGCTGCAAATGATAAAGTAAGGGGGACTGCAGATGAAGTGAAGGGGGATAGGGGACTAAATGATGAAGTAAGGTGGACTGCAAATGATGAAGTGGGGGTGATGGGGACTGCACATGAAGTGAGTGTGAGGGACGGTGGACAGCACTTGAATTGTAGGTGGGGGTGGGGAGAGCCAATGGTATATTGAAGGTAGGGAGAGCAAATAATGAATTTTGAGGGTGGGGAAGAGCAGTTGATAATGAATAGAGGGTGCGAGAGAGAAGACATGACAATGAATTGAGGCAGAAGGGGCATGTAGCTATAATGAATCGGAGTTAGGGTTAGAGCGGGAGGTGCATAGTGGGATCGTTGAGGATAAAGTGACTGGAAATAAATTGGGGGAAAGAGTACAGGTGCTAATTAATTTATATATTAAATGGGGAAAGTGGCTATGTATAGCTAGAAGGGGCTCAGTGGCGTATTATAATTTATATTTGGAATGGTGGGTTGCATAATAACCAATTACAGTATATATTAATGGTGGGTAAATGTCTGTATTCAGATGTGTAGTGTAGAAGAAAGGGAAAAAGTGGGGAATGTGCTCTGGAAGCGGTGCTCTAGATAGCTGTGTTATTTTATGCAGAGACGAGTCCTGGCTGAAAGAAGTGATGGTGGTCTGCGCTGGATTAAAAAGAAACGCAAAGATGAAGGACTTCAGCTAGAGACATCACTGGTGAGTCAGTATGTTACCTGTACACTGACACCATACACTATATACTGTATACAGAGCTCCTGTGTATCATGTCACTAGTGATCCCTGTATTACCTATACACTGACACCATACACTGTATACTGTATACAGAGCTCCTGTGTATGTCACTGGTGATCACTATATCTGTACACTAAACACTATATACAGAGCTCCTGTGTATAATGTCACTAGTGATCACTGTATTACATGTACACTGACACTATATATAGAGCTCCTGTGTATAATGTCACTGGTGATCCCTGTATTACCTGTACACTGACACTATATATAGAGCTCCTGTGTATAATGGCATTGGTGACCACTGTATTACCTGTACACAGACACTGCATACTAAGTACAGATCTCCTATGTATAATAGCACTTATGGTGATAGTATTTTTTTTTTATTAATGATCAGTATTGTACTATTCAGTCACAATGTGGTGGTAATATGTTGTCCGGCCATGGTGTGGCGGTATTTGTTCCTTGTATGTGCTATTATTTGGTCACTATGTGGTGGTAATATGTGGTCTGGTCATGGTGTGGTGGCATTTGTTCCTTGTACGTGCTATTATTTGGTCACCGTGTGGTGGTAATATGTGGTCTGGTCATGTTGTGTTGGTATTTGTTCCTTGTATGTAGTTGGTCACCATGTGGTGGTAATATGTGGTCTGTACATGCTGCTGTGGTATTTGTCCCTTGTATGCGATATTGTTCAGTCACTGTGGTGGTAATATGTGGTCTGCACATGGTGTGGCAGTATTTATTCCTTGTAGATAGTATTATAGGTCACTATGTGGTGATAATGTGGTGTCTGGTCATGGTGTTGTGTTATTTGTCCCTTGTATGTGGAATTATTGGTCATTTGAAAAATTGAAAAATAAATAAAAATATACCTAAATTGTATTGCATATTTTAACAAATGTTTAATAAGTTAGAGTAGAGTAGGGCCCGGCCAAAAGAGTCTACCTTGTCATCGTGGCAGATTAAAAAAACCTTTTGGCCAAAACAAAATCTGCTGGCTATGTGTGTGATCTGGTGATGGGAACTGTTAATGTGTGATTGGTGAGAAGTGTAGTTTTTCCAAGAGTCAGCGGTGGTGCTGTAGACAGTTCGAGGTTTGGAGGCGGGGCTGGGGTGGAGCCTGGGCGGAGTCTTCAGGGGGCCCCGAAAATGTTGCCAGTATGGGGCCCCGAAATTTCTAGTGGCAGCCCTGCCCCTACTCTTCTCAATCTATACACTCGGCCTGGGACAACTCATAAAGTCCCATGGATTCCAGTACCACCTTTATGCTGATGACACTCAGATCTACCTCTCTGGCCCAGACGTCACCTCTCTGCTGTCCAGAATCCCGGAGAGTCTATCAGCCATATCCTCCTTCTTTTCCTCTTGCTTCCTCAAACTCAATGTGGACAAATCTGAACTCATCATCTTTCCTCCATCTCATAGATCTTCCTTACCTGACCTACTGTATCTATCGCAATTACATCACGCTTTCCCCCGTATCAGACGTCCACTGCCTCGGAGTAACCCTTGACTCTGCCCTGTCCTGCAAATAGCACATCCAAGCTCTGTCCACCTCCTGTCGCCTCCAGCTCAAAAATATCTCCAGAATCCGTCCTTTCCTCAACCGTCAATCTACTAAAATGCTTGTGCATGCCCTCATCATCTCCCGCCTTGACTACTGCAACATCCTTTTCTGTGGCCTCCCTGCTAACATCCTTGCACCTCTCCAGTCCATCCTTAACTCTGCTGCCCGACTAATCCATCTCTCTCCTTGCTACTCCTCCGCTTCCCCCCTCTGCAAATCTCTTCACTGGCTCCCATTCCCTCAGCATATCCAGTTCAAATTACTAATACTGACCTACAAAGCCATCCATAACCTGTCTCCTCCATATATCTCTGAAGTAATCTCCCGATATCTTCCCTCACGTAATCTCCGGTCCTCCCAAGACCTCCTCACCACTACACTTATTTGTTCCTCACGCAACCGCCTCCAAGACTTCCCCCGAATATCCCCCATCCTCTGGAATTCTCTGCCCCAACACATCCGACTATCAACGACATTCGGATCCTTCAGACGGAACCTGAAAACCCACCTCTTCAGGAAAGCCTACAGCCTGCACTGACCCCGCTGACTCCTCACCACTACCGGAGTTGCTGTAACCCTCAACCTATTGTCTCCATCCCCACCATCCTGTAGAATGTAAGCCCGCAAGGGCAGGGTCCTCACCCCTCTGTATCAGTCTGTAATTGTTAGTTTGCTTACTGTAAGTGATACCTGTAATTTGTACGTAACCCCTTTTCTCATGTACAGCACCATGGATTCAATGGTGCTATATAAATAAATAATAATAATATTGATAATAATGAGGTCCTGCCAGAAACTCACAGTCTATACTGCCAGAACAGCACAGCTTTGTGCACCATGCAGCAGTCGTTCTTGGATATTGCAGCTCAGCTCCTATTAAAGTAAATATAATCTGAGCTGCAGTACCGAGAATGACTATGAGGCAGCGCGTGGAGCTTTGCTGCACTTTGTTTACTTTGCTGGTCCTGTTAAAAATTGATTGCTGGAGGTGTCAGTTGTTGGACCCCACGGATCTGATATTGATGATTCCTCCTGAGGATAAATCATCAATGTCAAAGTCCTGGAAAACCCCTTAAAGGCATCTTTGGAGTTGTAGTTTTGCAACTGTTTAGGACCCCCATATTGGGGAGCGCTGCTCTATAGAACCCAGTATGGAGGGAGCGTCAATGGGAGAATGAATAATTCCAGTATGAGCATTCAGCTTTTCTTGGTTTACCCTGATACAAAGTCTACCCATGGTGACCCTCAGTTTCCGCTTCTGGAATTCCAAATCTTATATGAAAAGATTTTCCATTTTCTTCACTTTAAAGTCAGGTAAGAAAAATCAAACAGGAATCCTAAACAGCGAGGATGAGGGTGAGATCAATACCAGGACAATGCTGCCATCAATAATCTCAGAACAAATGACATCAGCAAACCACGATTTACCGGGAACCTCCATTCTGCGCCGAGTCTCACTCCCATGGAGCTATGTCACATGGGGATGGATGTTCTTTAAGGCAAAGATATCTGTAATTTTTCCGAGGTGCAATAAAGTCCAGTGATTCTTTGGGGTCGGTTTTCTCTCACTGGAGGACCCAACATGTGCGCATTACATGGAGTCTGTTGATTTCAGTATGAACTGTGTAATACTTAATTTCTGCTGTGGGGGCGCTGTAGGGAAAATCAATACCTGTGGTCCTCTGGACCCCCAACAATGAGCTCAAAAGAACATCTCTCTAAAGGACACAACACGTACGTGAATTACATGGACATCTTATTTACCGCAGGAAAAATGGTGTAATGCTTCACTTCTCCTGTGGGAGTGCTGCGCTGGAAGTAAACACTTCCTGTGTTCTGGATGCCCATCATCCAAATCAATAAATAAAAATATCTTTTACTGAAGGGGCCATGACATCCTCGAAGTACATGGCTAGCCCATTAAGTTTAGTAAAATTATGTTATACTTCATTTCCCCTGTGGGGGAATGTGATGCTTTCTATACCCTTGATGCTTAAATATTATTTTAAACAATGGGCTACAAAGAACATTTCCCTCTCTCCTTGAAAGATTTAACTCATATATTCAATATATGGACAACCAATTGAATTTAAAAAATAACAGTTTGACAGTAAAAATGGTGTAATACTTAATTTCTCCTGCGGGGGCACTGCAGGAAAATAGACTCCTATATATCATCCAAAACAACGGGCTGCAAAGAATAATCTGTCTTTCTGGAGGACCCAACATGTATTTACATTACATGGTTAACCCTTTGATTTCAGTAGTAACTGAGTAATACTTCATTATTCCAAAGGGAGCGCTGTATGGGAAATGAGCACCGGCTGTACTATGGATGACTATATGTTAGCTGAAACAATGGGCTCCAAAGAACATATCTATACCTTTGGAGGACTCAACATATAGATGCATTGTATAGACAACCTATTGACTTCAGAAAAAATTATGTAATACTTCATTTTTCCTTTGGGGGCACTGCAGGGAAATAGACTTCTATCTATCATCCAAAAACAATGGCCTACAAAGTATAATCTCTCTCTGGAGGACTCAAAATGTATTTACATTACATGGTTAACCCATTGATTTTAGTAGGAAGTGTGTAATACTTCATCATTCCAGTGGGTTTGTTGTTTGGAAAACAAGAACCTGCTGGGGTCTGGACCACTATATATTAGCTGAAACAATGGGCTACAAAGAACATCTCTCTATATCTGGAGGACTCGACATGTCCGTGTATTATATGGACAACCTATCGGCTTAAGTAAAAATGGTGCAATACTTAATCTTTCCTCTGGGTGCAGCGTAGGGGAAATGATCACTTACAGCAGGGTTCTCAGACTTTTAGAGCAATCAATACGCTGATGGTGGCTTTTCCATGAAATAAATTGGAGTTATGTGACCAATGAGGCTGAACATTCATGTAATTGACGTCATTATGTCTTTTTTTTAAGACATTAATATCCGATTGCTGGAGATGGAGCTATCTTGTTCCCTTCACAATATATTAAGAACAGCGCCATGCATTTCATTGTGGCTGCCCACGGTACTGCAACTCAATCCCAAAAGGTAGGAGAAAGAACTGTAACAGATTTTGCATTGGGACCCAGGGGCCCCAAATTACAGCTTTATCCAGGGCCACACATTATGAGCACACCCTCACTTTCGGCTGAGGCTACATTGATTTTCATACTTTTGTATCAGTTCAGATCCTCATTAGTTTCAACAATTACTTCTCCAAGCCCGGCCCATTCATTTGCATATGCTAATAACGGTACTTCGGCCCCCGTGGACCGTGGCACAGATGGTTCCTTTGGTTTAGTTGATGCCGCCTGGGATTTTTTTTCCAGACCCGGTCACGTGATTACGGCAACTGAAGCTTAATTGAAAAATCCCCGAGTATGTAAATAGAAGTTATTAAAATTGTTTCAAAGAATAAATGTTGTATTAAAAAAAGTAAAAGATTATTACTCCTCCTGCTCAGATCAAAGGAGAGGGAACAATGACAGGTTCAGAATATTGTTATTACTGCCGCAACGCTCCAGGAGCAGAGGGAAAAACGAGGGCGAGTCGGGGGAGGGGAGCGTCGGGAGATAGAGGGAGAGAAATGTGAGAATTGGAGGGGAGTTTATTAAAGAGGCATTATGAGAAATGTATGAAAACCCACCGCTTACATATCAGATCAAAACTAAGCAGAACGATGGAAATCACTGCAGCACAGAGTATTTTAGGAGAAGAGAGTGGAAGTGTTATATATAGGGTGTCACAGACTGAGTGTGACATGGTGAAAAGAGCCGTATTGTCTCTCAGCACAGAGTATTTCAGGAGAAGATTGAGCTAATCTTATGGGATGTCACATATGATGGAAGGAGCCGGTTCCTCCTCCAATACTCTTAGCAAAAGAGTATTTCGTGAAAGGGCTGTGCTAATCTTATATGGGGGAATCATAGAATGAGTTTTACATGTTGAAAAAAGCAGAGTCCTCCAGAAGCAAAGAAAGAAGTGTGCCGGTCTCAGAAGTCACAGACCGAGAGTCACATGGTGGGAGGAGCAAGGTCTAACAGCAGTACAGAGTATTTTAGGAGAGAAGCATACTGAACTTATTTACAGCTTCATTGCTTAATACTGCTATATCATATGCTCCATGATGCAGCTTTCTAGTTGGTGTTTTATTTCACACCAGAGCTGGATTCATAGGTACACTGGTCAATACTGCTCTAGAATCTCCTTCATGCTGGTGCTTTCTAGCATGTATATATATCAAAACATGAATTAACATCTACTGTACACTGTTTAGTACTGCAATATAATACTCTCCATGATGCAGATTTTTAGTAAGTGTTTTAATTCACAGCAGAGCTGGATTCATAGGTACACTGCTCAGTACTACGCTATACTCCTCCATGGTGTTGATTTCTATCAAGTATATATCTCATCAATTCACTTCTATACTGTTCACTACTGCTGTATAATGTCCTCCATGTTGCAGCTTCTAGCAGGTGCTTTAATTCACAGCAGAGCTGGATTCACAGCTACACTGCTCAGCACTGCCCTATAACATCCTCCATACGATTGCTGTTTCTGAACATGTACGACACAGAGACAAGGAATCCCTCATGACTTTGTCTGCATTGTGTAGCAGACAACAGCTACTCTCCAGCCTGCAGGGGGAAAACTTGAGGGAAATGCAGGATGCACGTCATATAGCGGCCAGAAATAATGTCATCCATTATGTATACACACATCAGATTATTCTGCAGTGATAAAAGTCACCTGAAATGACGTACGCTGTGAAGAAGAAATTTGTGAAAATGTTACTCTTTGCACAAGTTTGGTCAGGTGGAAGTGCCAAATTTTGATCCGGCCCCTTTTAGGGTCTATTGCAGCCATTGTTGTGGCTCCTGTTACCAATTGTTTCAGTTTACTTCCTTAACTCCTATTTTTTGCTACATTCAAATGTCTAACGGTCGCCCTTGGAAACCGACAGCGGTTAAGCTCCACCCCGTGACAGACAAGTGACCAATAACATTCCAGGAAGAAATGCTACATTGTATAGATGAACAATTGATACATTGTGTGTTGGAATTTGGCTTTTGCGTCTGCTCAGAAATTATTCTCTGACTCATGGAGGGAAAATATAGATCCTCTACAGAGCAGATGTACGAGGCGGATATACATATGCTTATTGCCACTGAGGTGGGACTAGAAGCCACGACAGACAATAAAGATGTCAGCAGACCGGGGGAACGGTGACGTCCAGAGATACAAACACATCAAGAAGCAGAAAATGAAGGCAAGACGAGCGCTGTAGATACACGGAGAGATAGCGGAAGAGCTGTATATTACCTGACAGCTGATGTGCTGCGATAAGGAGCAAAGACATGGGGAGAGAGAAGTGATACTGAGCCGGCGGAGATGGATATATATATACTACGGCCTCACTGCTGCTATAGATGTCGTCAAAGATCACACATTCTCATTAACCAATACCAGATGATCAGATTTTATGAGCTACTTAAAGTTTGGAATGTCCAAAATTCTGGAAAATGTGACTTAAAGGAACACTTGAGGCAGAAATGAAACAGCGTGTTATGCCTGGGACATGAAAGGAGGGGAGGAGCACAATGCGGGATTCTTCTATGCTCCGCCCCATGAATGACTAGATGGGAGGAGCATGAAGCGGGAATTTTCTATGCTCCGCCCCATGAATGACTGGATGGGAAGAGCATGATTGGGATTCTTCTATTCTCCACCCCATGAATGACTGGATGGAAAGAGCACGACATGGGATTCTTCTATGCTCCACCCCATGAATGACTGGATGGGAGGAGCACGACATGGGATTCTTCTATGCTCCACCCCATGAATGACTGGATGGGAGGAGCACGACATGGGATTCTTCTATGCTCCACCCCATGAATGACTGGATGGGAAGAGCATGACATGGGATTCTTCTATTCTCCAACGCATGAATGACTGGATGGGAAAAGCACAACTCGGGATTCTTCTATGCTCCACCCCATGAATGACTGGATGGAAAGAGCACGACATGGGATTCTTCTATGCTCCACCCCATGAATGACTGGATGGGAGGAGCACGACATGGGATTCTTCTATGCTCCACCCCATGAATGACTGGATGGGAGGAGCACGACATGGGATTCTTCTATGCTCCACCCCATGAATGACTGGATGGGAAGAGCACAACTTGGGATTCTTCTATTCTCCAACCCATGAATGACTGGATGGGAAAAGCACAACTTGGGATTCTTCTATGCTCCACCCCATGAATGACTGGATGGGAAGAGCACGACATGGGATTCTTCTATGCTCCACCCCATGAATGACTGGATGGAAAGAGCACAACTTGGGATTCTTCTATGCTGCACCCCATGAATGACTGTATGGGAAGAGCACAGCTTGGGAATCTTCTATTCTCCACCCCATGAATGACTGGATGGGAGGAGCACGGCTTGGGATTCTTCTATGCTCCACCCCATGAATGACTGGATGGGAGGAGCACGGCTTGGGATTCTTCTTTGCTCCACCCATGAATGACTGGATGGGAGGAGCGAGGCACAAGATTTTACTTTCATCTGTGGTAGAGTTAGTTGTACACTCACCACCCCTTGGCCCTCCTGACCTGCTGCAGCCAATCCCTGTGCAATTCTCTGATTGACTCCTCTCTCTTGTTCTCCTTCCAAGTCTTCTAGCAGTCTCCAACATTGACTGTGAAGGTAATAGACATGGTGGCCACTGGAAGTCCTGGAGGGAGATGAAAAAACAAGAGGATCGGATGTAGAGCTAGATGGGGAGTTGTGGTAGAGAGACAGGTATGGAGACACACAAGGAGAGATACGGTAAGTATATAAGTTTTTTTTGTTTTAAACCCCTTCTCAACCCTCAGTATCAAGTAAAATCAGTCAGTCTGTCATTTAGGTGGATTCACCTGAAACAAATTACCCAAAAACTGGATCATATGAATCGACAAAATTTGGGAAAATCTACCTGAACTCGATTAGTTTACGATCGATTTGCTCCTCTGTTATCAGTAATTATGTGGATCGGTGATAATAACTTCTTCGTACGAGAATGCCCCCTGCAATGTGCACTTCCGTGGGTTGATTGATAATTAATGTTAGATCCATTACTAGGCAGGACAGTCTTATGTAAGAATGAGAAAAGTTGGAGATACATCTGTCAAGAGAAGCAATTTTGCAAGGAGCCTAAGAGACCGCAAAGATCTGTGAAGTCCCAGGTGAGTGCGACAGCGCTGGAGATTGAAAACGGCATCTATGAACACGTTTTTGTTATCTTGTTGGAGTTCTCCTTCACTATTACTGCGTCTGGAGATGACATGTAGTAGACTCCAGACAGGAGAAACAATGAAGGGTCTCAGAATTGTATCTAACTACATGAGAACGACAAATGTAACCAAAGAAGTGTCTACATGTGACCCGCATACATATAGTATCACCGTCAATCAGACTTTTTCTCCTTAGTTACATAGGAGCCGTTCTGTAAGGAAAGGGTTAACAGCAGCAGGTCCAGTCCTGCTTGACCCAGAAATTCCTGATAGGTACTGACGGCGTTTTCTGGCCCTGGAGTTTGTTATCTCGATATAAATCTGGAGCGCAGCATTTCAGCTTCATTTCAAGCTGAAAAAAGTACAAAGTCCGAGCCGTAACCGCTCAACAAATTACAGTAATCAAAATTAAGTGCACCGATGCTTCATCCTCCGACGCTGAGCTCCGGCCCGTGGCCGCCGCTGCCAACAGGCTGGATTTGCAGCCACAAAAACATCACCGTTAAATCATCCTGGAAATAAGGACAAAATTCAGCTTTTACAATAATATACATGAGATCGACATAAAAAGTCCTACGGTCAACACAAAAATGTTCAAAAATGATGACGATGAAGGCAGCGACCTGTGCATGATGGTAGGGTGGATAGCTGGTGCCAGTGGTTGTGCTTCTGCTGCTGGTATCAGGGTTTTTTCTTCTACTCTACCCTATCCATTGCCATTTTTTCTTTTACTATAAATTTTGAAAACTGTCTTTTGACAACCTTTTTATCCCTGAATATTCAACACTTGCCAAAAAGGATGGAATAACAAATCCTCGGTAGGTACAAGCATGTACAGAAAGCAAATTGTGGCAGCAGTATAGATGCGGCATGTATGGTTGTCAAATTGAACTAGTAAAACAGGTGCACGAAAACAGACATGAACTGTGAAATGTCTGTATATATATATATATATATATATATATATATATATAAGTTTGATTTTACAAAATGTAACCAATTTCCAAAAAATGACGTTATAGGAATTGCTAGGTAGCTGCATGACCAAAAAGCCAGCATGTGAGTGTACTTTGTAAAGTAGACAGTCGCAGTTAAATGTTTAGATTTGGCTGAACTTTCCTATTCACAAGACGGATTGCACAAGAAATGCAAAAACTCAGAACAGTCGTTTGCGACAGGCAATCAAAACGTCTTGACTGACAATGATTTCATTTTTTTTTTCTATAAAAAGTATTGCACTGCCTTGCTGCTGGTTCACATGCATTAAAAAATGAAGAAAAAAAACTTTAGTAGGACAGATACCAGCTCCACCATATTACTGATCAGTCACAATCTCCTATACTATATATTGAATTTCTGTATTATTCCCAAACTAATAGACTCATCATCTTCACTGCAGCAGTTGTACAGCACATAACTGTCTAGAACATTCCAATGTATTAGGGTATGTGCACACGATGCAGATTTAGTGCAGAATTGGTGCAGAACTGCAGCAGATTTTTCTGCTGCAGAAACGCTGCAGATCTGCACTGTGATTTACAGTACACTGTAAATCAATGTGAAAAAAAAAAAGCTGTGCACATGGTGCAGAAAAATCTGCGCAGAAACGCTGCAGATTTCAAAGAAGTGCATGTCACTTCTTTTCTGCGTTTCTGCAGCGTTTCTGCACCCCTCCATTAATAGAAATCTGCAGTGGTAAAATCTGCACAAAAACTGCATAGAAAATGCACTAAAAACACACTAAAAATGCATAAAAAACGCACCTGCGGATTCTGCCAGGAGATGCAGATTTAGTGCAAAAAATTCTGCACCACATTTCTTACGTGTGCACATAGCCAAAGGGGTTTTTCCTCCTATCTCTATTGCTGAGCTGTGGTGTCTTCTCACTATCCTAATTTACCCTATATTAACGGCTGCATTCCATGCCTTAGCTTTTATAGAGGCCATTATAGTCCCTCGTGATTGGTGGTGCTCTATCATGTGATGTGATATTCACAAAGTATCATTGCGAAACTGACGTGGTCACATCAGCCTTCATTGACTGATGCAATATTCTGCAATGTGTAAAATGGAAAAGGGCATTTTTTTGGAGATTCAAATAGAATCGCAAATTATTCACAATTGACAGGACCTTCGAATTTCCTAGAATTTGACCCAAATTCAGTCCACACCAAATCAATTCCATTAGCTCTAGTCCCCAGCACGTGAGAGCAGAAAATGGACTGGAAGCCTTGTCTTATCATTAAGTAGAAGAAAAAGTATAAAAATGGAGCGGCAGTCTCTACTTGCCACCAAGGGCTGATTTTTTATAAGTTCTGTTCTGCAATTGGTCAGTTTCCGATGAAGACTATATTTGTGGCATTGATGCCTTCCTTTGTCTTCTCATGTTCTGCTCAGATCATAGGGCAAATCACCCTTGATAAAGCTGGAAAATAGACAATTAATACAATTTACTGGAGATTTGTTGTTTCCAATCAAAGCAGTGCTCCCCTCATGGCAACATATTCCAAGCAAATTAGCCTTTAATGGTGGCAAGAATACGCATAAAAGATCAGAGGACGGAGCATTATTCTGCCTTTCTCCAGGGAGGAATCATCCGCTCTCTAGGACACAAGCGGGTTATTAAGCTGGTACCTTAGTAATAGACATGTACAATGTGCACTGCGTGATCCATGCAGTCTGCTAGACAGTGTCCCAAATGTAGCAGTATGATGGATTGTCCACCTGTGAATGCCACATAAAATCACTTTATAATACTGTGCATCTGATCCTGAGTTACATCCTACATTATACTCCAGAGCTGCACTCACTATTCTGCTGGTGCAGTCACTGTGTGCATACATTACTGATCCTGAGTTACATCCTGTATTATACCCCAGAGCTGCACTCACTATTCTGCTGGTGCAGTCACTGTGTACATACATTACATTACTGATCCTGAGTTACATCCTGTATTATACCCCAGAGCTGCACTCACTATTCTGCTGGTGCAGTCACCCGCGCCCGCACGTCAATAGTTAACAGCCGCCAGCCAATCTGAGGCTGGCAGCTGACGTCAGTCGCAGCGTGCATGTCGCCGGTGTCTGACGTCATTGTCAGTCGCCGGCGAGTGCACGCTTCAGCTGCGTGGAGAGAGCAGGAGCGCGGCAGATAAGCAGAACTTGTTTTTTTTTTTTTTTATTTTGAGCAGCGATCCGGAGGGCCCAGGGCAGAACGCTGGACACACTGGGGCAGAACGCTGGACACACTGGGGCAGAACAGCTGGACACACTGGGGCAAAACGGCTGGACACACTGGGGCAGAACGGCTGGACACACTGGGGCAGAACGGCTGGACACACTGGGGCAGAACGGCTGGACACACTGGGGCAGAACGGCTGGACACACTGGGGTAGAACACTGGGGCAGAACGCTGGACACACTGGGGTAGAACACTGGGGCAGAACGCTGGACACACTGGGGTAGAACGGCTGGACACACTGGGGCAGAACGGCTGGACACACTGGGGCAGAACGGCTGGACACACTGGGGCAGAACGGCTGGACACACTGGGGCAGAACAGCTGGACACACTGGGGCAGAACGCTGGACACACTGGGGCAGAACGCTGGACACACTGGGGCAGAACGGTTGGACACACTGGGGCAGAACGGCTGGACACACTGGGGCAGAACACTGGTGCAGAACGCTGGACACACTGGTGCAGAACGGCTGGACACACTGGGGCAGAACGGCTGGACACACTGGGGCAGAACGGCTGGACACACTGGGGCAGAACGGCTGGACACACTGGGGCAGAATGGCTGGACACACTGGGGCAGAACGGCTGGACACACTGGGGCAGAACACTGGGGCAGAACCTGGACACACTGGGGCAGAACGGCTGGACACACTGGGGCAGAACGGCTGGACACACTGGGGCAGAACGGCTGGACACACTGGGGCAGAACGGCTGGACACACTGGGGCAGAACGGCTGGACACACTGGGGCAGAATGGCTGGACACACTGGGGCAGAACGGCTGGACACACTGGGGCAGAACGGCTGGACACACTGGGGCAGAACGCTGGACACACTGGGGCAGAACGCTGGACACACGGGGCATGACTGGAGACACTGGGGCATGACTGGAGACACTGGGGCATGACTGGAGACACTGGGGCATGACTGGAGACACTGGGGGCATGATTGGAGACAGGGCAGAATGGTGATACGGGCATGATTGGAGACACTGGAGGCAGGATTGGAGACGGATGGGGCAGGATGCATACGATGGAGACAGATGGGGCAGGATGGGGAGATCATATGGGGCAGGATGGATACTCATTAGGGCAGGATGGGAGAACATATGGCTGACGCCAGGAATGAGACACACGGGGGCTAGGATGGCGAATATTATTACCATAGGGGCTAATTAAGGGATATTATTACTCCAGTTATGTATTTATTTTATTTTTTGAGTACACTGTTTTAAATGGAGGGGCGGTCCTATTACTGTGTAGAGTGATACTATGTCGCCTTCTTCATGTGGTGTAATGTAGAAGTTGGGAAAATTAAGTAATGTGTTCTGCAAGTGGAACTCGAGATAACTGTGTTATTTCCTGCAGAGACGAGTCCTGGCTGGATGAAGTGATGGCGGTCTGTGCTGGATGAAAGATGAAGGACTTCACCTAGAGACGTCACTGGTGAGTCAGTGTGTTACCTATACACTGACACTATACACTGTATACTATATACAGAGGTCCTGTGTATAATGTCACCGGTGGTCACTGGATTACCTATACACTATACACAGAGCTCCTGTGTATAATGTCACTGGTGATCACTGTATTACCTGTACACAGACACTGCATACTAAGTACAGATCTCCTGTGTATAATGGCACTTATGGTGATAGTATTGTGGGTTTTTTTTATTATTGATCAGTATTGTAGTATTCAGTCACTATGTGGTGGTAATATGTGGTCTGGTCATGATGTGGCGGTATTTGTGCCTTGTAGATAGTATTATAGGTCACTGTGGTGATAATATGGTGTCTGGTCATGGTGCTGTGGTATTTGCTCCTTGTATGTGGTATTATAGGTCATTTTAAAAATTGAAAAATAAATAAAAATATACCTATATTGTATTGCATATTTTAATAAATGTTTAATAGGTTACAGTAGAGTAGGGCCCGGCCAAAAGTGTCTACCTTGTCATTTTGGTGGCTTCAAAAATCTTTTGGCCAAAACAAAAGCTGCCAGCTATATGTGTGATCTGGTGATGGGAACTGTCAATGTGTGATAGGTGAGAAGTGGAGATTTTCCAAGAGAGAGCTGTGGGACTGTGGACAGTTTGAAGGATGGGGTGTGGAGGCGGGGCTGGGGTGGAGCCTGGGCGGAGTCTCAAGGGGGCCCCGAAAATTTTGCCAGTATGGGGCCCTGAAATTTCTAGTGGCAGCCCTGATTCTGCTGGTGCAGTCACTGTGTACATACAGGATGTAACTCAGGATCAGTAATGTAATGTATTATACCCCAGAGCTGCACTCAATATTCAGCTGGTGCAGTTACTGTGTACATACATTACATTACTGATCGTAAGTTACAGCCTGTATTATCCTCCAGAGCTGCACTCACTATTCTGCTGGTGCAGTCACTGTGTACATACATTACATTACTGATCGTAAGTTACAGCCTGTATTATCCTCCAGAGCTGCCCTCACTATGTAGGTTCGTATGTCCCTCACTGTAATATCAGCATGTGCTGTCCTATTTTGATGGGTGGAATAATTTAGGAATGCCTAGAAGATTTGCAGTTGACAAGACCTGTACACTCATTTGACCATCCCAAGGATGAAGATACCACAAAGGTTTCATTGTTGCCAGAGGCAGAAGAAAACCAATTCTGGCCTCTATGCTCTTTGCTACTGGATGGTGTGAAGCTATGTAGGACACCGTAGTGGTGAAAAAAGTCAAGGAAAGAGCACTGAGCTGAAAATAATTAAACCCCTTAGTTCTGAGTAGTTCAGCACCATAGTGTGAGCCCATTTTCATTTTTGCTACGAGGCCCCCTCTGTAGACCTCCTACTTGGTGTAAAGTCCAACTCAAGAGAAGTCAAACTTTTCTTAGAAGTGTCCTACAGGTGGAATGATCTAGAAAACATGTCCTTCTACCTTGATCAGGAAATTATACAACAAAGAGATTTCTCCAACAACCAAGAAGAAAGTAAAAAAAAACCAGAAGCGATCTCATGAACTCCCAACCAGGCTTCAGAAAGTGACTTTTCAAGTCTATTTTATCTTCCACGAGCAGACTGAAAGCGTTAAAAAAGAAGCAAAGACATCCATAATTAATCCAACCAGCAGCTGGAAGAGGGAGAGACAGAAAATATCACCAGCCAGCACCACAGACCTTCTTTTGAGCTTCCCTTTCATTCCTCAGGCGCCGGGAGCTGTTTGAAGATTTTTTGGGAAGTCTTTGAAAGCTCTTTGTACCTGCCCGTTCTAATCATCCTGCGGGCCTGTTGTTGGAAATAAGATAACAGCCATGAAGCATTTGTATGCAGATTAGCGCCAAACAAACAAAAGCGGGCAGCAAATGCGGGCCAGAGACTACAGAGCCCAAAAAGAAGAAGATACAGAAATTCATTAGCTCTTGTTTTGACGGAACATAATGCGGCGATCAAGAATAAGAGGGTCGGGAACCCATAAACTTTCCAAAAATATTAAACATGTTCATATGATGGTTTATGTGAAGTACGACTCTGTTTCCAAACTTTGAGTATTTTCACCTATGCATCTCGATTACCATTAATTGTGACCAAAGACTTGAGATGGTGACCAAGTGGAGTGAATTCGGCAAGACTCTGCCATGGTGGTCAACTCTTAGTTCTCACGTGTCCTAGGAGGAAGAGTATCTTCATTTTAAGGAAAACAGTAGACCTTGGTGTAAGGTGAACCAGCTCTGGCAATGGCTTCCCGGCAAGAGAAACAAAATTGTTGACACCCTCAACTTAATATTTGGTCACCCCCTTTGGAATAAATAACTGAAATCAATAACTTCCTATAACCATCACAAGCTTCTTACACCTCTCACCTGGAATTTTGGAAGACTCTTATTTTGCATACTGCTCCCGGTCTCTCATGTGTGAAGTCGTCTTCTCCCAACAGCAATTTTAAGATCTCTCCTCAGGTGATCAATAAGATTTAATCCCGACTGTTTGCTGCCACTTCAGAACTCTCCAGCGCTTTGTTTCCATCCATTTCTGGGAACTTTTTGAATATTATTTGGGATCATTGTCCTGCTGAAGAAACATGACCTAGGACGCAAATCCAGCTTTCTGACAGTGGGCACTATATTGCGACGCAAAATCCTTTGGTAATCTTTAGATTTCATGATGCCTTGCACACAGTCAGGGCACCCATTGCCAATAGCAGCAAAACAACCCCAAAATATTTTTGAATCTTTGAATCTCCACCATATTTGACTGGAGGTATTGTGTTCTTTCCTTTGTAAACCTCATTCTGTTTTTAGTAAACAGTAGAAAGAAGTGCTTTATCAAAAAGCTCTATCTTGGTCTCATCTGTCCACAATACGCTTTCACAGAGGGATTTTGGCTTAGGGTACTGTCACACAGTGCAATTTTGATCGCTACGACGGCACGATCCGTGACGTCGCAGCGTCGCATGATTATCGCTCCAGCGTCGTAGACTGCGGTCACACTTTGCAATCATGGCGCTGGAGCGATGCCGAAGTCCCCGGGTAACCAGGGTAAACATCGGGTTACTAAGCGCAGGGCCGCGCTTAGTAACCTGATGTTTACCCTGGTTACCAGCGTAAACGTAAAAAAAACAAACAGTACATACTTACATTCCGGTGTCTGTCCCCCGGCGTTCTGCTTCTCTCCACTGTGTAAGCACCATAGCCGGAAAGCAGAGCGGTGACGTCACCGCGTCACCGCTGTGCTCGCTTTCCGGCCGGCAGGCGCTCACAGTGCAGAGAAGCTGAGACGCCGGAGGACAGACACCGGAATGTGAGTATGTACTGTTGTTTTTTTTACGTTTACGCTGGTAACCAGGGTAAACATCGGGTTACTAAGCGCGGCCCTGCGCTTAGTTACCCGATGTTTACCCTGGTTACAAGCGAACACATCGCTGGATCGGTGTCACACACAACGATCCAGCGATGTCAGCGGGTGATCAAGCGGCGAAAGAAAGTTCCAAACGATCTGCTACGACGTACGATTCTCAGCAGGGTCCCTGATCGCTGCTGCGTGTCAGACACAGCGATATCGTAACGATATCGCTAGAACGTCACGAATCGTACCGTCGTAGCGATCAAAATTGCACTGTGTGACAGTACCCTTAGTCACATACATTTTGGCAAACTGCAGTTTTGCTTTTTTATGTCTCTGTGTCAGCAGTGGGGTCCTCCTGGGTCTCCTGCCATAACGTTTAATTTAATTCAAAGTAAACGGACCATTCGCGCTGACATTGATGCACCCTGACCCCGCAGGGCAGCTTGAAATTCTTTGGAACTTGATTGGAGCTGCTTATCTACCATTTGGACTATCCTGCGTTGCAAACAAGCATCAATTTTTCCCTGCCGTCCATGTCCAGGGGGGTTAGCTACAGTGCCATGCGTTGTAAACTTCTTGATTATGTTGTGTACCGTGGACAAAACATCAAGGTCTCTGGAGATGGACTTGTAACCTTGAGATTGCTGATATTTTTCAACAATTTTGGTTCTAAAGTCCTCAGACAGTTCTATTCTCTTTGTGTTTTCCATGCTTAGTGAGGCACACAGAGACAAACACCTTCCTGTGCCCAACTGTATACCAGCTGTACCTGCCTGCAATGCCAGTGCTTGCCTGTCTTCCAGCGGAGCCCGCCAGCACCTACTGCTCCTGCGTTCCTGCTGTGCCTGCCTGTGCCAGCTGAGCCTTTCCCTCTTGGCTGTTCCAGCTTCCTATCCCTTGGGGGTGAGCTGCTGTGCACCTGAGGGCCATCCTGGTGTAGGACCTGGTGTCTATCTGGAGCCAAGTCTAACCCTACCATCAGAGACTCTAGGAAAGAGTCAGGTGTTCACCTAGTTATGCCCCTTCAGGCTCTCCTCGTACCACGTCGCAGTGGTTCCACAACTACAGTTACATAATCTATGTAATGATCTGATTGGCTGCAGAGTGTTCCATTTCAACTAAGATTTGCAACAATGTATCTTATCTGCCCAATCTGCACAGAATCATGTAGAGTAGCCCTTTCCACATCACATAATTCAGTCACTTACCCCTATAAGATCAGCGTGCTCCTCTCTTCCGGTAGCAATGATATTGTGGATCTGACCAGTTACAGAGTTCATTTTTGTGCTCACTTCTACAGTGAGCAATCTATATTCTCAATCATTCGCCATGGACCTGTCCACAATAATACTGTCACTTGTCCCAGCAAAATCTACACCGTCCTCTCCTGCTGCAGCAATATCATGGCTCTGATTGGCTGCAAGGTGTTTGGTTTTTACCTCTGCCAAACCTCCTTTTCATCCAATGATCTGATTGGCTGCAGAGCCTTCAGTTCACGCCCACTTCAACTAAGATTTGCAACAATGTATTTTATCTGTTTATGGAGCGCCCCCAATAGGGCAGTGGGGTACTCGGAGCCGGGTCCTTCGGTTCTCAGCGGGGATGTCACGGTGGCTGACCCGGTCCGTGGCCCTAGGGGCGTCCGTATTGAAAGCGAAAGGTCTTTAAAGGGGTAGTGTTCGTGACGCCACCTGTGGTATTCGGTCAGGGTGACTGACGCTGCTTAGGGGTCCGCTGGGGATGATGTGATAGCAGCTAGATGGTATACCTTCCCATAGGTAAAGTGTATCCCCAGGGCTTCCCAGAGGTGTAGATGGTGATGGTGGATGATGTAAGGCGCAGGGAATAACGAGGACACGAGGGTGCAGTCTCTTTCCCTTTTACTGAAGACTTCAGCATCCACAGTCCAGGGTACAGACCACAGGGTAGGCAGAGTCCGGCCGGTCCAAAGTCAAATCCAGAGTCCCCTTCTCCAGGTGGAAATCAGTAGCCTTCCTACTAGCGCCTGTGTGTTGTAGTACCTCCCTGCTGAGCAACTCGGTAAGGTCCTCATAACTCTTGATGTTCTAGATGTTATTTCTTCCTCTCTGTCCCCCAGATGGTATGGATAAGACAAACCCGTATGACTGATGGCCTGAGGCTTGTTTATAGGGACCCTAGAGATGCCCCGACCCCCACAATTTGCCACTGTGTCTTCTTTGGTATTAAGGTCGGGCAGCCAACTTGGAATTAACTGTCCTGCCAGTCTCTGAAGTAAAGCGTAGAGTCAATTACTCCCTCGGTGTTCCGGCCACCGGCTACGCGTCTCAGAAGGAGGCAGCCTATTTCAGGGCAGAACTCCTCCCGGTGATTTCTCCTTGTGCTGTGACTTCGTTTCTCACTCTGTACAATACAGTTCTCTTCGTGTCCTTTCTTAGGATGCTGCCACACGTGGGGCAGGCGCAGCTCCGTAGCTTTCTATCTTGCTAGGCCTCAAACAGGATCCCACCCCTGACAGGGACCCTCTGTCTGCAGCTCAGATGTTCCTCCTTTCCCCCTGTCTGCCTGACAGGTGTTGCCTGGGCAAAGCCCAGCCAGCGTCTCACTAACTTTCTATCCAGCCCACCAGTTTTACCCTTCTGTGAGGAGTGCCCTAGTAGATAGGAGCAAGGCTCCCCCTGGTGGTCTGGAGTGTGAAGTGTAGTGTATGGTTTGTGATACCTGGTAGGAAGATCTCCTTTATTGCCATCAGACGTAATATCACTCCCCCTGGTGGAAGAACGACATTACTGCAACGACCAGAACTCTGGGGTGCCGCATTTGCTTCACAAAGTCATGTACTGTCCATGTTAACATAATCAGCTCACTTATCTCTGCAAGATTTGCACACTCCTCTCCTGCTGCTGAAATGATGAATCTGGTTCATTACAAAGTGCTCGATTTCAGCCCACTTCAAATAAATGCCCCTCTTACACATGTTACACACCTCTCCTGGTCTGGACTCTGCTCCCTACACTCCTGTCCACTAAAGTTTATTTGGCTCCACGTCAGGCTTTGCACGTATCCCAGCGTGGTCCCATGTGTTGAACTTCTTAGGCCAATAATAAGAACTCCCAAGACACACACCTGAGTCTTGATATTAAGACTTTCTAGTAAAAATGTTAACTTGTCTGCGCAACAGTTTATGTTTACAATCGCCAGGACATATTCTGGCTGTCTGTGGTTTTTAGTCGCTGAGTTACATGTCTGTGGCTTTCAGTACCACTGTTAATTGGCTACGGTCTCCAGGACGTCTCCTGTCAGCCTGTGGCTTCCATGGCACTCAGGTTTTCTAGTTACTCTGGAGTTCTCTCCGCTACCTGTCTGTGGTCTTCAGGTTGTCACCTGTCTGCCAGCAACTTCCAGTAACTTGGCTACCTGTCTGTGATCTCCAGGACGTCTAGTGTCTGCCTGAGGCTTCCAATAACTTTGTTACCTGTTTCACATGTGCAACACCCACCTGCTGCACCAATGCCGTTTGCACACCTGGACCTTGGGCTTCAAGGATCTACCTTACCTAATGAGCCCCTTTGTAACAATAAGACTATTGACAGATGACGTTGGGGAGAGGAGGTTCTGGCATATTTGATTTCAGACCGCAGATCCATTTTTTTCTCCGAGATATAAGCCGCAACCAAAGGAATCTGACGGTAATTTTCTTACAGAGACCATAGGATGTAGGCCGAGTGCTCCTGTGTACGTGCAAGTCAGAAGAGATAGCTGTAGGAAAAACGATCCGCTATATATTGTATATGGGGGTTTATAAGATTTCTAACAATGTGTCTTTTAGACTCACAAAAAATCATGTGCAAAAGTCCCGTCCACATTTCACAATAAGATCATTGATTCCTGCAAGATCAGTACACTCTTCTGCTGCTGCAATGATATCATGGATATTATTGGCTACAAGGCGTATTGTTTCCAGCACTGTCAAACCTTCTATTTATGTAATGATCTGATTGGCTACAGAGTGTTCTATTCCTGCCCATGTCAACTAAGATTTGCAGCAATGTATCAACTCTGCTTTCTCAGCACAAACCCTTTCGAATATTCAGCCGGGTGACTATTAGCTTGATGGCAGTAACAACTCCATTATTTCATGTTCCTGTATATATTCTGTCGTTAGTATACGCTTCTCATCAGAGTGACTGCAATATGTTAGCGTGGATTTGTGGCATATTTATGATGTATGAATACTCTGATTCCCCAAAGGAGCAGTAAAAATGTTACCAAGCCGGCTACCCCACAAACCCATTCAGCTACAGCCAAGCAACAATGGCTTTCTAGGGATCTGCTGATGTATGTACATATTTGCCAATATTTTATTCCAAGTAAAAAATGAAAGGGATCGTCCATCTGAGCACGGGTATTAGAAACCAAACACAGTCATTAATTCAAAGGTGCCCTGCAGGGGAAAGAGGGCGGGAGGGGCAAGGCTGAGTGCCCGTGTAACAAATGGGTTTCAGATCAATCATAAACTCCTTTATTCCTCAGTCATTGTCGGATAAGCACATCTGAAAAATGCTCAAATGAACCCGACGCCGAGCTTGGAGCGCTGCAGCCGGAATTGGATGGTTGAGAGGGGAGATTAAAAGGTCGCTGACTAATCTGTGATTGACAGCCTTGTCAACAATAATCAGGAGCGACACGTCTGCTGCAGCCACATATAGATGCCCTATAATAAATGAATTAGTAATGATAATGTTACATTCTTGTACATAGGAGCAGTATTATAGTAGTTATATTCTTGTACATAGAAGCAGTATTATAGTAGTTATATTCTTGTACATGAGGCAGTATTATAGTAGTTATATTCTTGTACATAGGGGGCAGTATTATAGTAGTTATATTGTTGTACATAGGGGGCAGTATTATAGTAGTTATATTCTTGTACATAGGAGCAGTATTATAGTAGTTATATTCTTGTACATGAGGCAGTATTATAGTAGTTATATTCTTGTACATAGGGGGCAGTATTATAGTAGTTATATTGTTGTACATAGGGGGCAGTATTATAGTAGTTATATTCTTGTACATAGGAGCAGTATTATAGTAGGTATATTCTTGTACATGGGGGGCAGTATTATAGTAGTTATATTCTTGTACATAGGGGCAGTATTATAGTAGTTATATTCGTGTACATAGGGGGCAGTATTATAGTAGTTATATTCTTGTATATAGCGGCAGTATTATAGTAGTTATATTCTTGTACATAGGAGCAGTATTATAGTAGTTATATTCTTGTACATAGAAGCAGTATTATAGTAGTTAAATTTTTGTACATAGGGGACAGTATTATAGTAGTTATATTTTTGTACATAGGAGCAGTATTATAGTAGTTATATTCTTGTACATAGGGGCAGTATTATAGTAGTTATATTCTTGTACATAGGAGCAGTATTATAGTAGTTATATTCTTGTACATAGGGGCAGTATTATAGTAGTTATATTCGTGTACATAGGAGCAGTATTATAGTTGTTATATTCTTGTACATAGGGGCAGTATTATAGTAGTTATATTCGTGTACATAGGGGGCAGTATTATAGTAGTTATATTCTTGTATATAGGGGCAGTATTATAGTAGTTATATTCTTGTACATAGGAGCAGTATTATAGTAGTTATATTCTTGTACATAGAAGCAGTATTATAGTAGTTATATTCTTGTACATAGGGGCAGTATTATAGTAGTTATATTCTTGTACATAGGAGCAGTATTATAGTAGTTATATTCTTGTACATAGGGGCAGTATTATAGTAGTTATATTCTTGAACATAGGGGCAGTATTATAGTAGTTATATTCTTGCACATAGGAGCAGTATTATAGTAGTTATATTCTTGTACATAGGAGCAGTATTATAGTAGTTATATTCTTGTACATAGAGGCAATATTATTGCAGTTATATTCCTGTACATAGGGGCAGTATTATAGTAGTTATATTCTTGTACATAGGGGCAGTATTATAGTTGTTATATTCCTGTAAATAGGGGCAGTATTATAGTAGTTATATTCTTGTACATAGGGAGCAGTATTATAGTAGTTATATTCTTGTACATAGGGGGCAGTATTATAGTTGTTATATTCTTGTACATAGGAGCAGTATTATAGTAGTTATATTCTTGTACATAGGGGCAGTATTATAGTAGTTATATTCTTGTACATAGGGAGCAGTATTATAGTAGTTATATTCTTGTACATGGGGCAGTAGTATAGTAGTTATATTCTTGTACATAGGAGCAGTATTATAGTAGTTATATTCTTGTACATAGGGGCAGTATTATAGTAGTTATATTCTTGTACATAGGAGCAGTATTATAGTAGTTGTATTCTTGTACATAGGAGCAGTATTATAGTAGTTATATTCTTGTACATAGGGGCAGTATTATAGTAGTTATATTCTTGTACATAGGGAGCAGTATTATAGTAGTTATATTCTTGTACATAGGGGCAGTAGTATAGTAGTTATATTCCTGTACATGGGGGAAGTATTATAGTAGTTATATTCTTGTACATGGGAGCAGTATTATAGTAGTTATATTCTTATACATAGGGGCAGTATTATAGTAATTATATTCCTGTACATAGGAGCAGTATTATAGTAGTTATATTCTTGTACATAGGAGCAGTATTATAGTAGTTATGTTCTTGTACATAGGAGCAGTATTATAGTTGTTATATTCCTGTACATAGGGAGCAGTATTATAGTAGTTATATTCTTGTACATAGGGAGCAGTATTATAGTAGTTATATTCTTGTACATAGGGACAGTATTATAGTAGTTATATTCTTGTACATAGGGGGCAGTATTATAGTAGTTATATTCTTGTACATAGGAACAGTATTATAGTAGTTATATTCTTGTACATAGGGGCAGTATTATAGTAGTTATATTCTTGTACGTAGGACAGTATTATAGTAGTTATATTCTTGTGTGTTGGGGCAGTGGTATTATAGTTTTTTAGGAAAAAATGTCTTGCAGATTTATTATGCAGCTTAGTTCTGTTTTTGCACCCTTGATACTAATAGTGATTGGAGTTTCTCTCTGAGAGATGTCTTTGGTTGGGGATAAAATATAGGGAGACCCTTTTCTTATCTGATTTCTGAGATGAGTCCTCGGTGTCTGGACCTTACAACCTCTCATCTCTGTTCTATTGATTTCGATTTTCTGTATCATTATTTCCTGACTATAGTGTCTCTGTTGTGTCGCTCAGCCCGGTATACAGGGTCTTTTCTCTGTGAACCTGACCTTTTATCTCTTAGACTTGTCTCAGTTCAGTTTTTTCTATGCTCTCCTCCAGATCTGCTTGTTCCAGTGTATGGAGTGGAATTTGTTTTGTTGTAAATCTGCTGGGCAAGAAGTTATTGTAGAAAGATGGAACTTGGCCTTCAAACTAATTGTTTCTCTCTCCCTATTGTGCACTATGGACCATGAATTGCTTTTAGCCTTAGGGAAGATTTCCCCTTAAATAGAAGTGAACCATACACTATATTTCCGCACCTTTGACGTGGATCTGAATTTCTTTAATATATTTGTTAGGATCTTATATATATAGGATATTTATGTTTTATTTAATTCATTGGAATGCTCACAGCAGCATAAAGTATTTCAGAAGTGACAGAGGCTAGAAACAGGTGTAACTTAAAGTTCCTTGGCCCCAATGCACAATCTGTGGCACCCACCATATGCCATTAACACTAGTGGAAGTAGCAAAGTCTCTCAGCAGCACAGATGATTTCAGGAGATGAGTCTACTTTTCTTATGAAGAGAAATTACCTATTTTTGTGATTCATGTTCCAGGCTAGGAGGCTTCATCATGTAAAGAGAGAAACAGCTACAAGTAACATGTCACAGACATGACGAGGAGGGAGCAGAATATCCCAGCAGCACAGAGTATTTCAGGATATAAGTCTGCAGGTCTAGTGGGGGCCAATATATGTGTGTGTTGCACGTGACATCATGTAAGGAGAGAAATTACTACAAGTGAGAGTTCACATATGAGATGTGAAAGGATCTGGATATCCCAGCAGCACGGAGGATGTCAGGAAAGAAATTTGCCGATCTTGTGAGAAGCAATAACTTCTCTATCCATGTGCCACGTGTGATATGACTCATCACGGTGGGAGAAAAATAGCCACAAGTGAGAGGTCAAATGAGAGATGAGGAACAAGCAGAATGTCTCAGCATTTCAGCAGCACAAAGTATTTAAGTAGAGGAGTGTGCTGATTTTGATTTAAAAGCAGTGTAAGCTAGTTCAAAGTTCAGCTACTAGAGTTCTTGACTGCTGCTGCTTGTATGCTAAGAGTTGACTCCCAGACTGATAGCCTGCAGTGTAAATCATGGTGTCTGTATTTAACCAGCAGGTGGAGTTGCCCTTTAATTTTGGGAAATAAACAGTGAAACATTTTTCATGCACTTTTTACTCCAAAGAAAGTAAAACCTGCAGATAAACATAAAACCCGGCACCATGTGGATCTCAATATAGTCTGTGCTTCAGTTATCGAGCGCAGACAGGGAGCGGCGGCCGGCCGGGGCTGGAATACATTTTTGTTAAAGCTCCTCTTCTGCCTTCTCTGATTTATGCAAATCCCCCTGCACTCTGCAGAATTACAGATTTAAGAATAAATTGTCGACTTCCTGGCTTCACCTTCTCTGTACAGCTATATATATTGTTGGGTTTATATATTTATTCTTTATTACGCCATGAAATCAGCCGCAGCGACTGCGCGGGATGTGAATTTACAGGAGGATTTTAATCTCGATTCTTTGAGTCGCCGGCCAGAGACCTTAATCCTATGGGCTTTGTCATGCTGTCGTTGACTTTAACTCCATGTAGATGGAGCTCAGACACAAGTATAGAAAACCACAAGGTTATTAAAGATGTCATAAGATGGTGACTGATTTAAAGGGAAAGGATCATGAGGTCAGGGCAGCTACAGAATAGGGCATCTGGATAATTGGATAGTATATGGCCAAATGGATGGTTGTTTTCTTTAAAGTATCCCTCGTAGTGCCAATAAGAAAGATAGAAGGATTCAGCTCCGCCTCCCTGACTTCTTGTAGTGAAGACTCCTCCCATTCCTTTAAGAAGCAGATCATGTGGCATCTTCAACATTCTGCGTTATGGTTGGGAGCCACATTTAACTCAAAGAATGGAGAAAAGAACTATTAAAAAGTGGAGGAACTAAAAAAAAAATAATGCATCAGCAACGTGATGCGGGTTGCTGAGAAGAAGCCACAAGATCAGCAGAGGACACACCTGCCCAAGTGGACAACCCCATTAACACCCACAAGAAGGTGTAAACTGTGCTGTAGGAAAATCTTTGGAAAAGTCCCAGATTGTCAGCTATAGAGAAGTAATGTGGTCGTAGTCAAGGGTCATCACCAGTAGTAAAGCCAGAAAAGGGTATGAACCCCAATCACCAGGGAAGACACTTGAGGCTGTTTACTCTTCGATAGGTCAAGATTTGGGGTACGCCTATTAAATTCAGTGCTGGATAATAGCAGGGGCCAGCTGCTGAGTCATGGTCCTGAAACTGGGGGAAAGTGAGTAACAAGAAGGTCGTAAGACACATGTGCTCATGCGCTGCTGGCTAAGAGGACCATCATGTACTTTGGGAACATCATACTGTTACAGATTAACTTGGTCTCGATGAACAACATGTTTTAGACAAGGGAAATATCATGGTATTGGGGAGCATTTCAGTCTTGAGGAACATCTTGTCCTAGGGAAACAGTAGTCATGAGGAACATCATGGTCTTTTGGAAAAATCGTAGCCTTAAAGAACATCATTGTCTGGAGAAACATCATAATGTAGAAGGACATTGTGTCTAGAGGAGCCTCGTAGTCTTGTGGAACATTGAGGTTGGTTGGAATAACATGGCCTTTTGGAACATCATGACCTTGAAGAACATTGTGGTCTAAAAGAGCATCGCAATCTTGAGGAACATCATTCTTGTAGAACATTTTGGTCTAGAGAAGCATTGTAGTTTTAAGGAACATCATAGAGAACACTGAAGTTTTGAGGAACATTGTAATCATGTAGAACATCGCAGTTAGGAGGAATAGCATGGCCTTTTGGAACATCATAGCCTTGAGGAACATTGTGTGCTCTAAAAGAGCATTGAACTTGTAAGACACATCATTGTCTTGTAGAATATCAATCTTGAGGAACATTATAGCCTGGAGAAGCATTGTACTTGTAAGGAACATTATTGTCATGTAGAATGTAAGTCTTGAGGAACATTGTAGTCTGGAGAAGCATTGTACTTGTAAGGAACATTATTGTCTTGTAGAATGTAAGTCTTGAGGAACATTGTGGTGTGGAGAAACATTGTAGTTGTAATTGACATCACTGTGTTGCAGAACATTGTAGTTGAGAGGAGCATCATCATCTTTTTGAAACTCATGGTTCTGAGGAACATTATGGTCCTAAACATCTTATGGTTTTGAGATCTTAGTGAAAGACAGAATTTTATTCAAGGCCAACAAAGAACATTTCAAGCTTTTTATCATTATTTCTTTTCAGATGACAAGCAATGAATGACCTATAGAGAAGCTAATTGGAGGCCAGCATCACAGTGACAGCAAGCAGCCAGCACAGAGATCCATAAATATTCCCTACTGCAGTCAGCAGATGTTGGAGGACCCAGCCGACACCAACTAATTCTTGTTTTCTCATGACCTGATGTAAATCTATTCTAAGTCCAGCATCTGCAGATTTTTACACATATATTAGCCTAACGAACCCTCAGGAGCCTGTGCGCATCACTTGGCCGAGTACCAGTCGGATTATTAGATCTTCCTATTAAAGTGAAACTTTGTACTAAACAAACAAGATAAATGCTGATATAAACCTCTGGAGATGTTCAGCGGTCACCGACCAAATTATCACTGAGCGCAAGATGCACCAAAACTAGCGAAATACGATTTTTTTTTTACACTTTTAGCGATAATCTACATTGTCTGCCCTTTAATGACTATTGTCCAGATAGTGAAAATTATCTGTCTATTTCTGTCCAATATCTATCCATCTGTCCATCCATCTGTCCTTCTTTAAAGCAAGTAAAGACCTGTCAAACAAAGTGAGCTAAGAGGGGAGAAGTCAGGAGGAGCCATCCAGCAGACTCCTTTTCCTCTGCGCGGCTCGGTTTTCAAGATGAAGAGTTTCTGAGGGAATTATAGGTTTCTTAAATGAGAGAGTCTGTCTAGCTTGCATGCTTCCCTGAGTTTGGGTAGCCAGTCCCTTTGTTTTACATGTGTCACCTAAGCTCATGACCGCTGCTATCAATTACTGACCTTAGTTGTGATACCACATGGTCTAAGCATATGACCGCTGCGGTCAATCACTGGCCTTAGTGTTGATACCATTTGGTCTAAGCACATGACCACTGTTGTCAATCAATGGCCATAGTGGTGATACTGTGTGGTCTAAGTACATGACCTCTGCAGTCAATCAATGGCCTTAGTGGTGATACCATGTGGTCTAAGCACATGACCACTGTTGTCAATCAATGGCCATAGTGGTGATACTGTGTGGTCTAAGTACATGACCGCTGCAGTCAATCAATGGCCTTAGTGGTGATACCGTGTGGTCTAAGAACATGACCACTGTTGTCAATCAATGGCATTAGTGGTGATACTGTGTGCTCTAAGAACATGACCGCTGCGGTCAATCACTGACCTTGGTGATACCACGTGGGCTAAGCGCATGATCACTGCGGTCAATCATTGGCCTTAGTGGTGATACCACTTGGGCTAAGCGCATGACTGCTTAATACATTCATTGGCCTTAGTGGTGATACCACCTGGGCAAAGTGCTTGACCGCTGCTATCAATCACTGGCCTAAGTGGTGATACCCTGTGGTCTAAGCACATGACCAATGTTGTCAATCAATGGCCTTAGTGGTGATACTGTGTGATCTAAGTACATGACTGCTGCGGTCAACCATTGGCCTTAGTGATGTTACCACGTGGGCTAAGCGCATGATCGCTGCGGTCAGTCATTGGTCTTAGTGGTGATACTACACTAAGCGACCAGTCACTAGACTTCTTCTGTAATACCGATCCCCTCAATTGCATCATGTACTGTGTTCTATGCATTGATATTGGAGGGATTGGTGATGTCCATAGTTATTGGGTTCTCATCCATCTGCCCATCAGTGAGTTATGATATTGTAGAGCGCCTCCAGGTTAGGCAGTCTGCTTGTTGGTCATGTCCAGTTTAAGCCCTGGAGGGACCTAGTGTTGCCAGTGAGGTCTGCACAGCTCCACCATATTGACCAGCGGCTGCTGAGGGGAGGAGCAGCGAGGAGTAGATAAAAGACGAGGTTTGACCCCAGTAGTGCAGATTTTGAAAAAAGTCCCAGTCTGATGGGTGCCTATTGGAGCTGCAGTTCACCTCTGAGTCCTCACCACCAGGGACATTGTAGCAGAGAAGGATTGGAGACGGTTTGCGTGCTGAGCTTTGGGTGGGGTCAGACTGGCCACTAGAGAACCAGAGAGCCCTCCGGTGGGCACAGACTTTTACTCATAATGAGTTGCAAATATCCAGCTCTGTATAAATGGACAGGCTGAGAAACACTAGTGTGACTTTGGGCAGGAGGCCTGGAGGAGTGATATGGGACCACCAGGGGCGTAACTACCGCGGTCGCAGCGGTCGCCATTGCGACCGGGCCCCGCAGGTCAGGGGCCCCGGGTTGACAGGTCAGTCAGCAGGGCCGGACTGGCCATCGGGCACTTCTGGCAAATGCCAGAAGAGCCGGTGCCAGTAGTGGGCCGCTGCACTGTTCCCCCCGACCCCCGCCAGTGCCGCCGCATTTAACTATACCGGCGTCTATGACACCGGTATAGTGCAATGCAATGATGGAGGAGAGAGCGTCTGCTGACGCTCCCTCTCCCATCATTCCCCACTCTGCCTCTGACAGTACACTGCGGGTGCGCGATGACGTCATATCATCGCGCACCTGCAGTGTCCTGGGCAGACTGCAGCCGCCGGGAGCAGTGCGGGCAAAAGGAAAGGTGAGGAGAGGTTTTTTTTTTTTTTTTCTTTTTAACTGGACTGTGGGGCCATTATCGGGGGGGGGGGGGAGATGAGATGTGCGGGCTCTGCTGTATATATCCCTGTGCGGGCTCTGCTGTATATATCCCTGTGCGGGCTCTGCTGTATATATCCCTGTGCGGGCTCTGCTGTATATACCCCTGTGCGGGCTGTGCTGTATATACCCCTGTGCGGGCTGTGCTCTGTATATCCCTGTGCGGGCTGTGCTGTATATATCCCTGTGCGGGCTGTGCTGTATATACCCCTGTGCGGGCTGTGCTGTATATACCCCTGTGCGGGCTGTGCTCTGTATATCCCTGTGCGGGCTGTGCTGTATATATCCCTGTGCGGGCTGTGCTGTATATATCCCTGTGCGGGCTGTGCTGTATATACCCCTGTGCGGGCTGTGCTGTATATACCCCTGTGCGGGCTGTGCTGTATATACCCCTGTGCGGGCTGTGCTCTATATATCCCTGTGCGGGCTCTGCTGTATATATCCCTGTGCGGGCTCTGCTGTATATATCCCTGTGCGGGCTGTGCTGTATATATCCCTGTGCTGGATATACCACTGTGCGGGCTGTGCTGGATATACCACTGTGCGGGCTGTGCTGGATATACCACTGTGCTGGCTGTGCTGGATATACCGCTGTGCTTGATATACCACTGTGCGGGCTCTGCTGTATATATCACTGTGCGGGCTCTGCTGTATATATCCCTGTGCTGGATATACCACTGTGCGGGCTGTGCTGGATATACCACTGTGCGGGCTGTGCTGGATATACCACTGTGCTGGCTGTGCTGGATATACCGCTGTGCTTGATATACCACTGTGCGGGCTCTGCTGGATATACCACTGTGCGGGCTGTGCTTGATATACCACTGTGCGGGCTCTGCTGGATATACCACTGTGCGGGCTGTGCTTGATATACCACTGTGCGGGCTGTGCTGGATATACCACTGTGCTGGCTGTGCTGGATATACCGCTGTGCTTGATATACCACTGTGCGGGCTCTGCTGGATATACCACTGTGCGGGCTGTGCTTGATATACCACTGTGCGGGCTGTGCTGGATATACCACTGTGCGGGCTGTGCTGGATATACCACTGTGCGGGCTGTGCTGGCACCCAACACCATGTTGCAGTGCAGGAGATTCCTGCGACAGTCCAAGGCGTATCTAGGGGAAGGTGGGGGGGCGGGGGTGGGGGAGGGTTGAGGCGGGGGGCCCCGGGGTGGTGGTGGGGGGCCCCATTTGGAAGTTCGCACCGGGGCCCATAACTTTGTAGTTACGCCACTGGGGACCACAGTAAGGCTTTGTGGAGATCCATCATAAGTGAGCACTGGAAATGACTTCTCCAATGGCACTTCTGCCAACAGTCCTGAACTTCTCCTGAATTGTCAGATACAAAGAGTTGGAGTTTATCCAAAAGCAGGTGGTCCTGTGCGGTTTGGGGGCATTTACCATGGGCAGTGTCAGCGGAATTTGGAACCGAATTTAAATTTGGTAAGTTGCCCCAAGCAAGGCCTGGTCGTACCGTACCCAATCAGGAACCCTGGAGAGTGATCCACCCACACTACACGCCATCTCCAGCACTGAGCCAGGAGAGGAGGGTTTAACAAAATGTCCTGGAGCTTCCAGAAAAAGGAGACAACTCCTAGACCCCAGGAGAAGAGTTGGCAAATCTCTTAGGGGCCCTGCTTGGTGTTTGTCTGTCATCCAGTTCCACATGTGGGTCTTTGTGCCTCCCTCGGATCCTGTGCATGGGGAGAAGGCCTCTGTATTCTCTGTATTAATCTGCTGGGTCTGCTGGCATTGGAATGAGAGGCCAGTGACCACCGCACCGTATGCTAATCACTGCAGCAGTGCCCGGGTGGAGAGGCCGCGGCTATTCCAGCACTCGCAGCTTGCAGAAGGAATTGATTGTGTGCGCTCGCCTGCTCTGTGATGTAATGAACCTGCCGGAGGCTTTACCTGAGGGCTGCTCCGAGGGAGAAAATAATTCCTCATCTGCAGAATAAACATTTTATGGGCACGAGAGAATAATCCTCTCAGTAGGACACATCCGTGCATCATCCATATTATCACTGCCGCTAACACAACGTGCCGCGACCTTGGCTCAGACCTCACAGCCCGGATAGGGAGAGGGGAGACCTTTACCTGTAAATCGATATCCATGTGGATAATAACAGACCTATAATAAGACGCAGGAGCTTCACCTTCACTAAGAAGATCAGAACCTCAATAATTATGTCTCTCTTATGCCCGAGAGGGAGAAAGATTAAAGGGGAACTCGATATTTGCTGGACTGTTGCATCAGCTTCATCTTGTATATTCGTGGCCAGGAGGCTTCCTGAACATTCCCCATAAGAGGGGCTACTGATCACAAGCTGGGGCGGATAATAGCACCAGGAGAAACTAAATTAGTCTCTGCAGATTTGCCAATAGTCCTGGATTGGCCAGGACTGTTCGAAAATTTTAATACAAGTCGGTAAAATTTTGGCAAAAATGGGTAAAAACCATACAGATTTTCCACCTCAAAAAAGTTGGTCCCGTGTGTGGTTTGGGGTGGGCTTGGGCAAGAATCAGTGGGGATAAAATGACTCAAAATTGGACAATTGAATGCTGGTAACAATGTCTCGAGTACTATAGTAATTAGTACATAATAGCGATGGGAGAATTTCCCCGAAATTAGAATTTTGCAATTTCACAGAAATTCGACTGTGAAATTGAATTTGCAAAAAATGTATAAAATGCAAAAGGAACGTTGATAATTTTGCTCTTAAATCTCTCCGGACCCCAGAGCACAAAAAAATAGAATTAAAATAAAGGAAGACATTGACACTCTCCTGTCCTGACCCCGCTTCAGTCTGACTCCATCTTCTGATGTGCCAAAACACTGAGAAGTGACAGGGACACCGAAGATGTCGGGAGACAAGATTGACGACCGGACGGCTCCACACCAGAGGTGAGTGGGTCGGTGACTTCTCTTCTACAGATATTTGTCAGCCTCTCTGGGTAGGACAGGATACCTGGGGTTCACGGCACCACTCGCCTCTGACGGGAAAGTGAGTGTAGTCGGAGTACCCCTTTAAGGAGAGCCATTCCCACTATAGCTGATAGACCATTGCCTAAATTGTCTGGTCCGGAAAGGGTCAGTTTTATGTAAGCCTCACCTGAAAGTGGCCGATGTGGCGGAGTTTGGGAAGTTCCTGGGGGAACATATATTACCGGTAATGCCAGTGCGGCGATGTTGTATACAGCGGAGCAGAGGATGGCGGCTGTATGACTTTGATAAGCCAAAGTACGGCGCGGTCCCCAGGTAACAATACAAATCATTAACCCCTCGGTATTATTCACAGCGGGACGGTAGTGACGTGAAGTAGTTTACGGCGGTAAAGAAGGACAATAGCAACTAATCAGGAAGCGGCGGCGGAGGCTGGAGAATTTCCCATCATGTATTCGTATACAAATGGGTGAGAACAGAGATAACCCCCTCATCCTCCGCACAATGAAATCTGCATATCTGCAGATCCGCAGCCACAAAACGCCAGTGTACCGGGGCGCTCGCTGAATGCACAGTCCTTACCCAGTCTTCATTTATTCCCGTGTCTCAGGCATTTATCTAAATTGAGTTGGATATTTCATTGAAAAGTGGAATGAATAAATATTTGGCGGCTTTATATAGAGCTGTTCTCATTACAGGATTAGCCGCATGGTCAATAGAGTACGGGACGGTGTCATCCACAGGCAGCACAATGACACGTCCTCTACTGGGAACCCACTAACTGCTCATACTGGGGATGAGGCTCACATATTCCTGCATGAGAGCAAGATTATAGTAGTTCTATTCTTGTACATAGGGGCAGTATTATAGTAGTTATATTCCTGTACATAGGAGCAGTATTATAGTAGTTATATTCTTGTACATAGGGGCAGTATTATAGTAGTTATATTCTTGTACATAGGGGCAGTATTATAGTAGTTTTATTCTTGTACATAGGAGCAGTATTATAGTAGTTATATTCTTGTACATAGGGACAGTATTATAGTAGTTATATTCTTGTACATAGGAGCAGTATTATAGTAGTTATATTC
Organism: Ranitomeya variabilis; assembly: GCF_051348905.1. NCBI lineage: Eukaryota > Metazoa > Chordata > Amphibia > Anura > Dendrobatidae > Ranitomeya > Ranitomeya variabilis. Next base: position 208,724,157 of record NC_135239.1, on the reverse strand, counting down.
TTGTACATAGGGGCAGTATTATAGTAGTTATATTCTTGTACATAGGAGCAGTATTATAGTAGTTATATTCTCGTACATAGGAGCAGTATTATAGTAGTTTTATTCTTGTACATAGGGGACAGTATTATAGTAGTTATATTCTTGTACATAGGAGCAGTATTATAGTAGCTATATTCTTGTACATAGGGGCAGTATTATAGTAGTTTTATTCTTGTACATAGGAGCAGTATTATAGTAGTTATATTCTTGTACATAGGGACAGTATTATAGTAGTTATATTCTTGTACATAGGAGCAGTATTATAGTAGTTATATTCTTGTACATAGGGGCAGTATTATAGTAGTTATATTCTTGTACATAGGAGCAGTATTATAGTAGTTATATTCTTGTACATAGGGGCAGTATTATAGTAGTTATATTCTCGTACATAGGAGCAGTATTATAGTAGTTTTATTCTTGTACATAGGGGACAGTATTATAGTAGTTATATTCTTGTACATAAGGACAGTATTATAGTAGTTATATTCTTGTACATAGGAGCAGTATTATATTTATATATGTTTGAGGGGGCACCACGGTATAAACAGTGGGATCATACCCTGACCAACAATTGTATATAGCAAAAAAAACCACAGAAAAGGAAGGTCATAGATGGGGATCACCACACACTAGATTTGAGCCAAATATAAACACAGCTTTATTGATAAATATCCACAAATATGAAACATGCATTTAAGAAAAACACACACATTTAAAAACAATTAAAAAAGGTAACATTCCTGTACCTTTAAAACAAAGCCTATAATAAGACTTAACACCTGCACCCAAAAACCTAGGCAAATCTATATACACAAGGGTGCCTATATGGACACCACTAAGCATGCACTCAAGAAACATAACATAGTAGGGCAAATATGTAAATGATCATTAAGGGTGAGCCAAAGTAAACAGCAATCCTACATCACCCAAATGTGGTGAATGCCAATAAATACCTTAATGAAACATCCTAGATAGAAAAATACCCTTAATGAATATATATAGAAGTGCTTTAACCTGAATCACTTCCTCCATATAGGCCAAGATATAAGCCCAGATGTAAAGAGCCCTGTATATGGCCATTCACATACTATACCAGAAGCCCATCTCTAGCCGTGCACAGCCTATTGGCAAAGGATAGCAAAAAATGACATAGGCGCAGGTGGAGCGGAGACCCAACGCGTGTCGCCACACAAAGGTGGCTTCGTCAGGGGTAATGTCCGCTAAGTATGTTTTACCTTATATACAAGTTTCCATGGTTGGTCTCCCCAATCGCAGCTGTGCGCTAGTTGCCGCGTGTATGGCCCTGTGAGTCACTTCCTGGTGTGAGCCTGAGTGCGCAGGTGTAGACACTGCCTGTACAGGGTTACCAAGGCAGCGCCACATACACAGAAAAACGGCGCCTGCGCATAGAGATGAAGTTTAATCAGCCGTAGCTGAGATGAACACACAAGTGCAGTGCGCCTGCCTCATATGGATAATCCATATAAACGCCGCATGAATCCATGCAGGGGCGCCGCATATAGGGGTGAAGCGACGCCCAAAAAAGTAAGGGATAGAGACAAGTACCAAATGCATAATGGATCACTATACATTTTTAGAGATTCTTTAGTTGTCATGACGGCGCCGCATAAACAAACAGAGCAGCGCCTGCGCAGTAGAAGAGAGTCAAATGGACAGTCTGCTAGGATGAACACAATATCGCAGACGTAAAAAAGACGCCTGTCTCACCAAAAATATCATATTGGCGCCGCACCTATTAATGAGACAGCACCGCATATATGGTTAGGGGAACCCCCACACACTACGGGGCGAAAGGATGCCGTAGCACGCTGAATAATTAGAAAATAATAAATCACTATAGTTTAAACAATACAACAGAGGTGCTAAGTAAGGGGAGTAATTACCCCAAAAGAATAGCATGGTAACCCCAATTAGATAAAGGGAAGAAAAAACCCTATATGGATGAATCCACATAAAGCATATAGAGGGAGAAGACTGTCCCAATTGTACACTGAGTACAGCGAAAAAAAGGGGGCAATTAAACCCCTGGATGTAAAGACAGGGTGGTGTGATGGATGCCACTAAACACACTACTAGGTTTGGTAATTTATAGCCATGCTATCCTCACGGGCATACCCCAAGGTACATAAACCAAAGCTGGACTACTGAGGCCAGGTGGTCTGGGAATGGCCCATGGAAGTGAATGGGCAATCACACCAAAACTGCAGTATGCCACCTGTAAAAAAACCCATTATGCGTGTCAAGACCAGGATGGTATAAAAGTGATAAACGAGTACCATCAAGGGTGCATGCTAGAAATGGCCCTATAAGACATAATCCAGAAATATTGTACGCGACCAAAACATATGTTACCAGCAGCTGGCCTAAAAGGAATATACCACCAAAAGCCAAAACCCTTAATATGTCATATTGGAGTGATGTAAATAGGTTATACATAGATAACAACCATCAAATAAGATGACCCATATTACGCATATCTCGCTAATGCATATTTAATGTAAAAAACGTATGAGATTAGATGAATCCTGACATAGCCTGCACAACCAAGAGAGCTCAACGCCCCTGCCCATATTGCGTCCATATGTCCGCAAAATTATTACAGGCATGTGTAAGATATAACAATATAAAAGCTCTCTCTTTATGAAGTATAAATGGAGTCATTCATAAAACCTATGATATCCTAGTGATGTCCATATAGGCACATAGATGAAACAAAACTTAACCCTGACCATTTGCGACTTTTTACAGCTGTTTATAAAAGCCCGTGAAGAGCAAGTCCTCATTAAGTCCCAAAGGAGTCACACAATTTAATTTGTAGATCCACTTGGATTCTCGCCTCAGGAGCTCCGAGGAAATATCCCCGCCTCTGATATTGGTCCGAATCCCTTCCAGTCCCATTATTTTAGTTCCCTTCCACTGGGCACTATGCGTCTCCAAGTAGTGTGCCGCAACCGAAGTGAGGGTCTTTCCCTTGGTCCTGTCACTTCGAGCTGTAGTAATCGTGGAAAAATGTTGTTGAATGCGTTTCCTGAGTTCCTGGGTAGTTTGTCCAACATATACTTTACGGCATGGACATATCAGAGCATAGACAAGGTTCCGTGATTTGCAGTTAAAATACATGTTGATTGATACCTGTGAGAGTGGAAATGGCAAAGACATTAGTTCATTACCGGAAGTAAAGGGTAAAGGGTACTTTCCCATGTGGCGGGTGCAATATTTGTCCCTTTACTTCCGGTAATGAACTAATGTCTTTGCCATTTCCACTCTCACAGGTATCAATCAACATGTATTTTAACTGCAAATCACGGAACCTTGTCTATGCTCTGATATGTCCATGCCCTAAAGTATATGTTGGACAAACTACCCAGGAACTCAGGAAACGCATTCAACAACATTTTTCCACGATTACTACAGCTCGAAGTGACAGGACCAAGGGAAAGACCCTCACTTCGGTTGCGGCACACTACTTGGAGACGCATAGTGCCCAGTGGAAGGGAACTAAAATAATGGGACTGGAAGGGATTCGGACCAATATCAGAGGCGGGGATATTTCCTCGGAGCTCCTGAGGCGAGAATCCAAGTGGATCTACAAATTAAATTGTGTGACTCCTTTGGGACTTAATGAGGACTTGCTCTTCACGGGCTTTTATAAACAGCTGTAAAAAGTCGCAAATGGTCAGGGTTAAGTTTTGTTTCATCTATGTGCCTATATGGACATCACTAGGATATCATAGGTTTTATGAATGACTCCATTTATACTTCATAAAGAGAGAGCTTTTATATTGTTATATCTTACACATGCCTGTAATAATTTTGCGGACATATGGACGCAATATGGGCAGGGGCGTTGAGCTCTCTTGGTTGTGCAGGCTATGTCAGGATTCATCTAATCTCATACGTTTTTTACATTAAATATGCATTAGCGAGATATGCGTAATATGGGTCATCTTATTTGATGGTTGTTATCTATGTATAACCTATTTACATCACTCCAATATGACATATTAAGGGTTTTGGCTTTTGGTGGTATATTCCTTTTAGGCCAGCTGCTGGTAACATATGTTTTGGTCGCGTACAATATTTCTGGATTATGTCTTATAGGGCCATTTCTAGCATGCACCCTTGATGGTACTCGTTTATCACTTTTATACCATCCTGGTCTTGACACGCATAATGGGTTTTTTTACAGGTGGCATACTGCAGTTTTGGTGTGATTGCCCATTCACTTCCATGGGCCATTCCCAGACCACCTGGCCTCAGTAGTCCAGCTTTGGTTTATGTACCTTGGGGTATGCCCGTGAGGATAGCATGGCTATAAATTACCAAACCTAGTAGTGTGTTTAGTGGCATCCATCACACCACCCTGTCTTTACATCCAGGGGTTTAATTGCCCCCTTTTTTTCGCTGTACTCAGTGTACAATTGGGACAGTCTTCTCCCTCTATATGCTTTATGTGGATTCATCCATATAGGGTTTTTTCTTCCCTTTATCTAATTGGGGTTACCATGCTATTCTTTTGGGGTAATTACTCCCCTTACTTAGCACCTCTGTTGTATTGTTTAAACTATAGTGATTTATTATTTTCTAATTATTCAGCGTGCTACGGCATCCTTTCGCCCCGTAGTGTGTGGGGGTTCCCCTAACCATATATGCGGTGCTGTCTCATTAATAGGTGCGGCGCCAATATGATATTTTTGGTGAGACAGGCGTCTTTTTTACGTCTGCGATATTGTGTTCATCCTAGCAGACTGTCCATTTGACTCTCTTCTACTGCGCAGGCGCTGCTCTGTTTGTTTATGCGGCGCCGTCATGACAACTAAAGAATCTCTAAAAATGTATAGTGATCCATTATGCATTTGGTACTTGTCTCTATCCCTTACTTTTTTGGGCGTCGCTTCACCCCTATATGCGGCGCCCCTGCATGGATTCATGCGGCGTTTATATGGATTATCCATATGAGGCAGGCGCACTGCACTTGTGTGTTCATCTCAGCTACGGCTGATTAAACTTCATCTCTATGCGCAGGCGCCGTTTTTCTGTGTATGTGGCGCTGCCTTGGTAACCCTGTACAGGCAGTGTCTACACCTGCGCACTCAGGCTCACACCAGGAAGTGACTCACAGGGCCATACACGCGGCAACTAGCGCACAGCTGCGATTGGGGAGACCAACCATGGAAACTTGTATATAAGGTAAAACATACTTAGCGGACATTACCCCTGACGAAGCCACCTTTGTGTGGCGACACGCGTTGGGTCTCCGCTCCACCTGCGCCTATGTCATTTTTTGCTATCCTTTGCCAATAGGCTGTGCACGGCTAGAGATGGGCTTCTGGTATAGTATGTGAATGGCCATATACAGGGCTCTTTACATCTGGGCTTATATCTTGGCCTATATGGAGGAAGTGATTCAGGTTAAAGCACTTCTATATATATTCATTAAGGGTATTTTTCTATCTAGGATGTTTCATTAAGGTATTTATTGGCATTCACCACATTTGGGTGATGTAGGATTGCTGTTTACTTTGGCTCACCCTTAATGATCATTTACATATTTGCCCTACTATGTTATGTTTCTTGAGTGCATGCTTAGTGGTGTCCATATAGGCACCCTTGTGTATATAGATTTGCCTAGGTTTTTGGGTGCAGGTGTTAAGTCTTATTATAGGCTTTGTTTTAAAGGTACAAGGATGTTACCTTTTTTAATTGTTTTTAAATGTGTGTGTTTTTCTTAAATGCATGTTTCATATTTGTGGATATTTATCAATAAAGCTGTGTTTATATTTGGCTCAAATCTAGTGTGTGGTGATCCCCATCTATGACCTTCCTTTTCTGTGGTTTTTTTTTGCTAGGAGCAGTATTATAGTAGTTATATTCTTGTACATAGGGGCAGTATTATAGTAGTTATATTCTTGTACATAGGAGCAGTATTATAGTAGTTATATTCTTGTACATAGGGGGCAGTATTATAGTAGTTATATTCTTGTACATAGGAGCAGTATTATAGTAGTTATATTCTTGTACATAGGGGCAGTATTATAGTAGTTATATTCTTGTACATAGGAGCAGTATTATAGTAGTTATATTCTTGTACATAGGGGGCAGTATTATAGTAGTTATATTCTTGTACATAGAGGCAGTATTATAGTAGTTATATTCTTGTACATAGGAGCAGTATTATAGTAGTTATATTCTTGTACATAGGGGGCAGTATTATAGTAGTTATATTCTTGTACATAGGAGCAGTATTATAGTAGTTATATTCTTGTACATAGGGGCAGTATTATAGTAGTTATATTCTTGTACATAGGAGCAGTATTATAGTAGTTATATTCTTGTACATAGGAGCAGTATTATAGTAGTTTTATTCTTGTACATAGGAGCAGTATTATAGTAGTTTTATTCTTGTACATAGGAGCAGTATTATAGTAGTTTTATTCTTGTACATAGGAGCAGTATTATAGTAGTTATATTCTTGTACATAGGGGGCAGTATTATAGTAGTTATATTCTTGTACATAGGAGCAGTATTATAGTAGTTTTATTCTTGTACGTAGGATCTGTATTATAGTAGTTATATTCTTGTACATAGGAGCAGTATTATAGTAGTTTTATTCTTGTACGTAGGATCTGTATTATAGTAGTTATATTCTTGTACATAGGGGCAGTATTATAGTAGTTATATTCTTGTATATAGGGGGTAGTATTATAGTAGTTACATTCTTGTACATAGGAGCAGTATTATAGTAGTTATATTCTTGTACATAGGGGGCAGTATTATAGTAGTTATATTCTTGTACATAGGGGCAGTATTATAGTAATTATATTCTTGTACATAGGAGCAGTATTATAGTAGTTATATTCTTGTACATAGGGGCAGTATTATAGTAGTTATATTCTTGTACATAGGGGCAGTATTATAGTAGTTATATTCTTGTACATAGGAGCAGTATTATAGTAGTTATATTCTTGTACATAGGAGCAGTATTATAGTAGTTACATTCTTGTACATAGGAGCAGTATTATAGTAGTTATATTCTTGTACATAGGAGCAGTATTATAGTAATTATATTCTTGTACATAGGAGCAGTATTATAGTAGTTATATTCTTGTACATAGGGGCAGTATTATAGTAGTTATATTCTTGTACATAGGAGCAGTATTATAGTAGTTATATTCTTGTACATAGGAGCAGTATTATAGTAGTTACATTCTTGTACATAGGAGCAGTATTATAGTAGTTATATTCTTGTACATAGGAGCAGTATTATAGTAGTTATATTCTTGTACATAGGAGCAGTATTATAGTAGTTATATTCTTGTACATAGGAACAGTATTATAGTAGTTATATTCTTGTACATAGGAGCAGTATTATAGTAGTTATATTCTTGTACATAGGAGCAGTATTATAGTAGTTTTATTCTTGTACGTAGGATCTGTATTATAGTAGTTATATTCTTGTACATAGGAGCAGTATTATAGTAGTTTTATTCTTGTACGTAGGATCTGTATTATAGTAGTTATATTCTTGTACATAGGGGCAGTATTATAGTAGTTATATTCTTGTATATAGGGGGTAGTATTATAGTAGTTACATTCTTGTACATAGGAGCAGTATTATAGTAGTTATATTCTTGTACATAGGGGGCAGTATTATAGTAGTTATATTCTTGTACATAGGGGCAGTATTATAGTAATTATATTCTTGTACATAGGAGCAGTATTATAGTAGTTATATTCTTGTACATAGGGGCAGTATTATAGTAGTTATATTCTTGTACATAGGGGCAGTATTATAGTAGTTATATTCTTGTACATAGGAGCAGTATTATAGTAGTTATATTCTTGTACATAGGAGCAGTATTATAGTAGTTACATTCTTGTACATAGGAGCAGTATTATAGTAGTTATATTCTTGTACATAGGAGCAGTATTATAGTAATTATATTCTTGTACATAGGAGCAGTATTATAGTAGTTATATTCTTGTACATAGGGGCAGTATTATAGTAGTTATATTCTTGTACATAGGAGCAGTATTATAGTAGTTATATTCTTGTACATAGGAGCAGTATTATAGTAGTTACATTCTTGTACATAGGAGCAGTATTATAGTAGTTATATTCTTGTACATAGGAGCAGTATTATAGTAGTTATATTCTTGTATATAGGGGGTAGTATTATAGTAGTTACATTCTTGTACATAGGAGCAGTATTATAGTAGTTATATTCTTGTACATAGGGGGCAGTATTATAGTAGTTATATTCTTGTACATAGGGGCAGTATTATAGTAATTATATTCTTGTACATAGGAGCAGTATTATAGTAGTTATATTCTTGTACATAGGGGCAGTATTATAGTAGTTATATTCTTGTACATAGGGGCAGTATTATAGTAGTTATATTCTTGTACATAGGAGCAGTATTATAGTAGTTATATTCTTGTACATAGGAGCAGTATTATAGTAGTTACATTCTTGTACATAGGAGCAGTATTATAGTAGTTATATTCTTGTACATAGGAGCAGTATTATAGTAATTATATTCTTGTACATAGGAGCAGTATTATAGTAGTTATATTCTTGTACATAGGGGCAGTATTATAGTAGTTATATTCTTGTACATAGGAGCAGTATTATAGTAGTTATATTCTTGTACATAGGAGCAGTATTATAGTAGTTACATTCTTGTACATAGGAGCAGTATTATAGTAGTTATATTCTTGTACATAGGAGCAGTATTATAGTAGTTATATTCTTGTACATAGGAGCAGTATTATAGTAGTTATATTCTTGTACATAGGAACAGTATTATAGTAGTTATATTCTTGTACATAGGAGCAGTATTATAGTAGTTATATTCTTGTACATAGGAACAGTATTATAGTAGTTATATTCTTGTATATAGGGGCAGTATTATAGTAGTTTTACTCTTGTACATAGGGGCACTATTATAGTAGTTATATTAATTTCTTTTACATAGGGACGGTATTATAGTAGTTTTCTACTATCACAATGATCATAGATTATCCTATTATCAATAATTAGTAATGTCTTAGCCCCTCTCTGTGGTGTGATTGCAGTCACAGAGGTTTCTTCCGTGGTCCTTTTGCCCTTGACTCCCAATATATTTTTGTCACACTTCTTCTTCAGAACAGTTTTATTTTTATTTTTATAAGTTATAAACATTTTGGGTTTTTTTGTTGCATTTTCTGAACTCTTGAAAAACAAACAGATAAGAATCTCCAAAGGCTCACCCCATTAATACATCTGCCGTTCTTAGCCACTAGCTGGTAAAATATCTTTTTCTTCTTTGTTCTACTAAAACAAGTCTATAATTTTCCAATATTCTGCACATTATCATCATATTAATCCCAGTGCAATGTTAGCACAATGGAAGGTTTGAAGCAGCAACAGGGAAACCGCTCTGTTAAGCGCAGAAGATATTGAAAATGAATCACGCCGTACACTTCTTATCACTCCAGCTAACCTGTTCTCCCCAGCGCCTTCATAATTGTTGCAGTACACAGATTTGACATCTGCAGATCGCTCCTTGGAAATGTTTTCTCCATCGGTCTGCAGCAGTCGTGCCCTTAAACTTTTTGCCAACTTTTAATGAAAATGTATCCGATTCTGCATTGTGGATACAAACACCAAACAATGTTTTGTAATGGAAAAAGAGACAGCGACCCCAGAAATCCTACTCTGCTGAAGTATCCCACTACCAGATAGACGGGGGCCTCACCGGTCACAAACCTCATTTACCAATCCGTGAGGGAGAATTATATAAAGAGAATCTTCTGCTCCATGTAGTGCACCTATAGATCCAGCCTTCTGCTCCATGTAGTGCACCTATAGATCCAGCCTTCTGCTCCATGTAGTGCACCCATAGCTTAGTCTTCTGCTCCATGTAGTGCACCTATAGCTCCAGCATTCTGCTCCATGTACTGCACCTATAGATCCAGTCTTCTGCTCCATGTAGTGCACCCATAGCTTAGTCTTCTGCTCCATGTAGTGCACCTATAGCTCCAGCATTCTGCTCCATGTAGTGCACCTATAGATCCAGTCTTCTGCTCCATGTAGTGCACCCATAGCTTAGTCTTCTGCTCCTTGTAGTGCACCTATAGCTCCAGCATTCTGCTCCATGTAGTGCACCTATAGCTCAGTCCTCTGCTCCATGTAGTGCACCTATAAATGCAGTATTTCGCTCCATGTAGTGCATCTATAGATCCAGTCTTCTGCTCCATGTAGTGCACCTATAGATCCAGCCTTCTGCTCCATGTAGTGCACCTATAGATCCAGTCTTCTGATCCGTGTAGTGCACATATAGCTTTGTCTACTGCTCCATGTAGTGCACCTATGACACCAGTCTTCTGCTCCATGTATTGCACCTATAGCTCCAGCCTTCTGTTTCATGTAGTGCACCTATAGCTCCAGTCTTCTGCTTCATGTAGTGCACCTATATCACCAGTCTTCTGCTCCATGTAGTGCACCTATAGCTCCAGTCTTCTGCTCCATGTAGTGCACCTATAGATCCAGTCATCTGCTTCATGTAGTGCACCTACAGATCCAGCCTTCTGCTTCATGTAGTGCATCTATAGCTATAGTATTCTGCTCCATATAGTGCAACTATAGATCCAGCCTTGTGCTCCATGTAGCGCACCTATAGCTTTCAGTCTTCTGCTCCATGTAGTGCACCTATAGCTCCAGCCGTCTGCTCCATGTAGTGCGCCTATAGATCCAGTCTTCCGCTCCATGTAGTGCACCTATAGCTGTTTTCTACTCCATGTAGTACACGTATAGCTCCAGCCTTCTGCTCCATGTAGTGCACCTATAGCTCCAGCCTTCTGCTCCATGTAGTGCACCTACAGATCCAGTCTTCTGCTCCATGTAGTGCACCTATATCACAGTATTATGTTCCTGTAGTGCACCTATAGATCCAGTATTCTGCTCCATGTAGTGCACCTATAGATCCAGTCTTCTGCTCCGTGTAGTGCACCTACAGATCCAGCCTTCTGCTCCATGTAGTGCACCTATAGCTCCAGCCATCTGCTCCATGCAGTGCACCCATAGCTCCAGCCTTGTGCTCCATGTAGTGCACCTATAGCTCCAGTCTTCTGCTCCATGTAGTGCACCTATAGATCCAGTCTTCTGCTTCATGTAGTGCACCTACAGATCCAGCCTTCTGCTTCATGTAGTGCATCTATAGCTATAGTATTCTGCTCCATGTAGTGCACCTATAGATCCAGCCTTGTGCTCCATGTAGCGCACCTATAACACCAGTCTTTTGCTCAATGTAGTGCACCTATAGATCCAGTCTTCTGCTCCATGTTTTGCAGCTATAGCTGTTTCTGCTCCATGTAGTGCACCTATAGCTTAGTCTTCTGCTCCATATATTGCACATATAACACCAGTCTTCTGCTCCATGTATTGCACCTATAGCTGCAGCCTTCTGTTTCATGTAGTACACCTATATCTCCAGCCTTCGGCTCCATGTAGTGCACCTATATCTCCAGTCTTCTGCTCCATGTAGTGCACCTATAGCTCCAGTCTTCTGCTCCAAGTAGTGTAACTATAGCTCCAGCCTTCTGCTCCATGTAGTGCACCTAAATCTCCAGTCTTCTGCTCCATGTAGTGCACCTATAGATCTAGTCTTCTGCTCATGTAGTGCACTTATATCTCCAGCCTTCTGCTCCATGTAGTGCACCTATAGATCCAGTCTTCCGCTCCATGTAGAGCACCTATAGCTTAGTCTTCTGCTTCATGTAGTGCACCTATAACACCATTCTTCTGCTCCATGTATTGCACCTATATCTCCAGTCTTCTGCTCCATGTAGTGCACCTATAGATCCAGCCTTCTGCTCCATGTAGTGCACCTGTAGATCCAGTCTTCTGCTTCATGTAGTGCACCTATATCTCCAGTCTTCTGCTTCATGTAGTGCACCTATAGATCCAGCCTTCTGCTCCATGTAGTGGACCTATATCTCCAGTCTTCTGCTCCATGTAGTGCACCGATAGATCCAGCATTGTGCTACATGTAGCGCACTTATAATACTGTATTCTGCTCAATGTAGTGCACCTATAGATCCAATCTTCTGCTTCATGTAGTGCATCTATAGCTCCAGTCTTCAGCTCCACATAGTACACCTATAGATCCAGCCTTCTGCTCCATGTAGTGCATCTATAGATCCAGTCTTCTGCTCCATGTAGTGCACCTATAGATCCAGTCTTCTGCTCCATGTAGTGCACCTATAGATCCAATCTTCTGCAGCATGTAGTGCATCTATAGATCCAATCTTCTGCTCCATGCAGTGCACCTATAGCTTAGTCTTCTGCTCCATGTATTGCACCTATAAATCCAGTCTTCTGCTTCATGTAGTGCACCTATAAAACCAGCCTTCTGCTCCATGTAGTGCACCTATATCTCCAGTCTTCTGCTCCATGTAGTGCACCTATAGATCCAGTCTTCTGCTCCATGTAGTGCACCTATAGATCCAGTCTTCTGCTCCACGTAGTGCTCCTATAGATCCAGTCTTCTGCACCATGTAGTGCAACTATAGATCCAGTTTTCTGATCTGTGTAGTGCACCTATAGCTTAGTCTTTTGCTCCATGTATTGCACCTATAGCTCCAGTCTTCTGCTCCATGTAGTGCACCTATAACACCAGTCTTCTGCTCCATGTATTGCACCTATAGCTTCAGCCTTCTGTTTCATGTAGTACACCTATAGCTCTAGCCTTCTGCTCCATGCAGTGCACCTATATCTCCAGTCTTCTGCTCCATGTAGTGCACCTATAGATCCAGTCTTCTGCTCCATGTAGTGCATCTATAGATCCAGCCTTCTGCTCCATGTAGTGCACCTATATCTCCAGTCTTCTGCTCCATGTAGTGCACCTATATCTCCAGTCTTCTGCTCCATGTAGTGCACCTATAGATCCAGCCTTCTGCTCCATGTAGTGCACCTGTAGATGCAGTCTTCTGCTTCATGTAGTGCACCTATATATCCAGCCTTCTGCTCCATGTAGTGGATCTATATCTCCAGTCTTCTGCTCCATGTACTGCACCTACAGCTTAGTCTTCTGCTCCATGTAGTGCACCTATAGCTACAGTCTTCTGCTTCGTGTAGTGCACATATAGCTCCAATATTCTGCTCCATGTTGTGCACCTATAGATCCAGCCTTCTGCTTCATTTAGTGCACCTATAGCTCCAGTCTTCTGCTCCATGTAGTGCACCTATAGATCCAGCCTTCTGCTCCATGTAGTGCAACTATAGCTCCAGTCTTCTGCTCCATGTAGTGCACCTTCATCTCCAGTCTTTTGCTTCATGTAGTGCACCTATATCTCCAGCCTTCTGCTCCATGTAGTGCACCTATATCTCCAGCATTCTGCTCTATGTAGTGCGCCTATAGCTCAGCCTTCTGCTCCATATAGTGCACCTATAGCTTAGTCTTCTGCTCCATGCAGTGCACCTATAGATCCAGTCTTCTGCTTCATGTAGTGCACCTATAACACCAGCCTTCTGCTCCATGTAGTCCACCTATAGATCCAGTATTCTGCTCCATGTAGTGCACCTATACATCCAGCCTTCTGCTCCATGTAGCGCACCTATAGCTCCAGTCTTCTGCACCATGTAGTGCACCTATAGATCCAGTCTTCTGAATCGTGTATTGTACCTATAGCTTAGTCTACTGCTCCATGTAGTGCACCTATAACACCAGCCTTCTGCTCCATGTAGTGCACCTATAGCTCCAGCCATCTGCTCCATGCAGTGCACCCATAGCTCCAGCCTTGTGCTCCATGTAGTGCACCTATAGCTCCAGTCTTCTGCTCCATGTAGTGCACCTATAGATCCAGTCTTCTGCTTCATGTAGTGCACCTACAGATCCAGCCTTCTGCTTCATGTAGTGCATCTATAGCTATAGTATTCTGCTCCATGTAGTGCACCTATAGATCCAGCCTTGTGCTCCATGTAGCGCACCTATAACACCAGTCTTTTGCTCAATGTAGTGCACCTATAGATCCAGTCTTCTGCTCCATGTTTTGCAGCTATAGCTGTTTCTGCTCCATGTAGTGCACCTATAGCTTAGTCTTCTGCTCCATATATTGCACATATAACACCAGTCTTCTGCTCCATGTATTGCACCTATAGCTCCAGCCTTCTGTTTCATATAGTACACCTATATCTCCAGCCTTCGGCTCCATGTAGTGCACCTATATCTCCAGTCTTCTGCTCCATGTAGTGCACCTATAGCTCCAGTCTTCTGCTCCAAGTAGTGTAACTATAGCTCCAGCCTTCTGCTCCATGTAGTGCACCTAAATCTCCAGTCTTCTGCTCCATGTAGTGCACCTATAGATCTAGTCTTCTGCTCATGTAGTGCACTTATATCTCCAGCCTTCTGCTCCATGTAGTGCACCTATAGATCCAGTCTTCCGCTCCATGTAGAGCACCTATAGCTTAGTCTTCTGCTTCATGTAGTGCACCTATAACACCATTCTTCTGCTCCATGTATTGCACCTATATCTCCAGTCTTCTGCTCCATGTAGTGCACCTATAGATCCAGCCTTCTGCTCCATGTAGTGCACCTATATCTCCAGTCTTCTGCTCCATGTAGTGCACCTATAGATCCAGTCTTCTGCTCCATGTAGTGCACCTGTAGATCCAGTCTTCTGCTTCATGTAGTGCACCTATATCTCCAGTCTTCTGCTTCATGTAGTGCACCTGCAGCGCCCCAGAGTCCTGGTCGTTGCAGTACTGTGGCTCTGCCACTAAGGGGAGCCATGGTACGTTCGATGGCACTGAAGGAGTTCCTCCAATCAGGTATCACAGACACCAATATGTTTCACAGCAGGGCCTCCGGGGGGAGCTAAGGGTGCTATTCATTAGGCCACTCCCCACCATAGTGGGTAAACTGGGGGTCAGGCAGGAAGTTAGAGAGAGAACGCTGACGGGATTGAACAGAGCAACACCCTGTGGCAGAGGGTGTTGTGAAGGGAGAGACTGTAGGGTCTCTGCCAGGGGTGGGATCCTGGCAGAGGCTTGGCATTGAGAGAACGTAACGGGACCGTGCCTGCTCAGCTTAGCGGCGGTGCCCAAGAAAGGACTAGAAGCGAGGCAGATTGTGCTGAGTGAGAAACGAGATCAAGCAGAAGGAGAATACCAGCAGGGGTTTTGTTGAAAGAGGCAGCACCCTGCTGAGGCGCAATACCGGTGGCCGGAACGCCGAGGGAGTGGATTAGAATACAGCTTCAAGCCATACTCCAAACAGCGGCAGGACAGTCGGTCTCAGGCGGGCTGTCTACCACATATCACCTATGAAGTCTTGGGGGGCAATTGCGGGAGAGGGGCGTCTCTAGGGTCCCGGAAGAACTCCAGGCCTACCTGACAAACGGGTGCCATTCCAACCTGAATACAGGGAGGGGTGGATTACAGAGGAACATCAAATCGAGTTGTGAGGGAACTTAAGAAACAGACACAACCGTTGTGGGGTCACTTTCCGTGAGCACAGCAGGGAAGGACTACAACACATAGCGCTAGAAGGAAGGCACAGATTTCCACCTGAGAGGAGGACTCTGGAGGTGCCATTGGACCGGCTGGACTTGCGTAGCCTGGTGAACCGTGTTCTGGACTGAGGACTCAGAGATCTCCAGTAAAGAGGTAAAGAGACTGCAACCTGGTGTCCTTGTTATTTACTGCGACCTGCACCCCACAACTGCACCGCTACATCGCTATCATTACTACCAACACCCACACCTTGCATTCTACTGTGCGCCCCACGGCAGGGTCACGGACCGGGGCCTAGCCGCCGTGACAACCCCAGAAGCAGAGACTCAGAGGCCCGGTACCGGGTACCCCTCGGCCCTGCGGCGGTGGAGGGGGCGCTACAGAACTTGGCGTCACGAACAGGATCTACTTAAGCCTGAAGAATCAGGTCATGTGTGCCTAGAGACTGTGATTTACTGTGCTTGGACTGTACTTTATTGTAAGACTGTGCTGCGCCATTAGCCGCCAAAAGTTCCCGCCAAAAGGCGCCGCCATTGCTACATCCAAGGGGAAGGAGGGCGTGTTATGGGCGGAGACTCCCAGTGTGGCGCGAGAAATGGCTACCGCCCCCTGCACTTCTGGTTGCAGAGGAATGACCTGCCCCAAAACGGAAGAGAAACACCCCTTGATATGCAACAGCGAGGGGCTGGGGACGGAGAAGCCCGACCTCGGAGAAATGGCGGAGTTAGGTGCATGCACTGCCACCGACTATCGGGCAGCGATGATGAACAGCGAGTGCCTGAGCGAGGAGGAAGCGATTCCGGCTTGTCCTCCTTCACCAACGATGGACCGGAAGCCTGCGGACCCGACAGCGGGGCTACGTCCACCAATCCTGACTTCGGAGTTAGAGGAGGAGGAACTACAGCAAGCGGAGCCGAATCCGAGAATCCTATTGGAGGGGCCGCAGTCCGGGCTGCAGCCGACTCCAGCGCCCTTGTTGGCGGACCGGAGCGACATCGGTGGAACCACATCAGGCGTAGGTACGGAAGACACCCCTGCCTCCCCGCTCGATCCCGCTCTCGTGACCGACCCCTCTCACAACAGTAGCCGCCTCTTCATGGCGGGAATGGTGGCATCATCCCCCGAAGTGATGAAGGGTCTGGTACCCCTGCCACCGACCGCAATGGGAGAGTTCCTAGATGTGAGCTCAGAGGGAGTGGTTCTCCGGTGGGAGGCCCCCCGGATTAAGTCGAATGGGGTTTGGAGAAGAAGCCACGCCGTTGCCGTGCTCACTTGGGAACAATATAAACAGTGCCTGATTTCCCAATGGAAAGACTGGAAAGAGATGGGACAAATCCCCGCTGCATTAGCCGTGAACCAGGGTCTGAAGCCTGCACGGTCAGGAGATACCCGCCATCGGAGTGCCCGGGAAGAGTGTGCCCGCAACGTTCGCCGATGTGGATCTGAGAGAGTGTCATCTACTACCTCAGCTGCGATTGAACTAAATGTAGCGGAGCTTACCAACATTGCCACCGCCCATATCATTGCAGCAACTGAGCTGGCAGCCAGGATCCGTCTTCAGGTTCAGGCGTCAGGTGGTCTGACTGCACTGGGAAGACCCACCGCGGACACTGGCGCTACAGTGGCCGGGGTCCCGGAACCAAAGCCACCTGAAGAAGAATAAACCTCGGAAACCTGAAAAATGTAAATAGTTTTCCTTTAACTGTTCCTGATTGTTTGTTGCTAAACCCGTCCAGGGTAAACTTTAAAAGGTGACCCCTTTGTTGACCCGGGGTCACTATTGTTGTTTTCCAGAAGTTTTACACAAACTGCAGTAATCATGGACTGTGCATGATTCGAACTTCCTTGTAAATAGTTGCACCTTCTTAAGGGTGCCTCCTACTGGTTTTAGTTAAAAGACACTTTGCGAAGATACCTTTCCTACTGGTTTTAGTTAAAAGACACTTTGCGAAGATGCCATTCCGGAGCCTTTGCGTGGACTGGTAGGCTGAGAAGACGAGCTACCTCAGAAAGGCTTGGTCCCCTCTTAAAGGGGATGCGTGGAATTGAACTTGAAAGCGATACTGTTTTAGAACGGTAATATGATGATGCTTTGAGAAAGAATGTAACTGTTTTACATGAAAAGTTATATGTGTTTAAATTGTTTGAATTGTGAAATCTGAAAATAATGTTTTGTGAAAGGAAAAGATGCAGAGAGCCCGCAGGGGTAGAAGTAGAGATCTGCGTAGTTGAAAGTAAAGAAGTAATGATGAAGGTGAGGATAGAAGGTAAACCCTGCGTCCCCATAGAAAGTTACTTTGTTACTAAGGACAGAAAGCGAACCCGTAGGGGTTAGAGAGTGAGTCCTTAAAGGAGCCGAGTAGAGCTGGCTCAGAGTTCTTTAAACGAAAGGAATGTTATGTCTATACTATGTATAGTAGCGAAAGGCAGTAGGCCCTGGCTGAACGGGGCGGTCCTGTAAAAGAAAGGAGAGGCAGTAGGTCTGGTGCCATAGGGACAGGCGGTCCTGCAGGTTCAAAGTAGGAGAATGTGAAGTTACCCTACCCTGTAATGTGATTATAGGAAGGCCTTTGGTAAACTAAGAGTGTATGTTTCTTAAAGGCAATGTTAATTTATTGTTCCAGAATTTGCACTAAGTAGAATACCCGGTTGGGTAACAGGAGTTATGTATAGCCTGTAATTTATAATGTTGACTATGTTTGTAACGTTAAAAGTGTCCTCACCTCCCATAAAGGGAAGCCTGTTCAAGTATACTTATTGTTTTGCACTCAACAAAATTGTATGTCTGTTTACTAATCTGTATTGTTGTTTTTCTTCCCAGTCCCGGAGTACTGTGTTTAACCAGGGGGGAGTGCAGCGCCCCAGAGTCCTGGTCGTTGCAGTACTGTGGCTCTGCCACTAAGGGGAGCCATGGTACGTTCGATGGCACTGAAGGAGTTCCTCCAATCAGGTATCACAGACACCAATATGTTTCACAGCAGGGCCTCCGGGGGGAGCTAAGGGTGCTATTCATTAGGCCACTCCCCACCATAGTGGGTAAACTGGGGGTCAGGCAGGAAGTTAGAGAGAGAACGCTGACGGGATTGAACAGAGCAACACCCTGTGGCAGAGGGTGTTGTGAAGGGAGAGACTGTAGGGTCTCTGCCAGGGGTGGGATCCTGGCAGAGGCTTGGCATTGAGAGAACGTAACGGGACCGTGCCTGCTCAGCTTAGCGGCGGTGCCCAAGAAAGGACTAGAAGCGAGGCAGATTGTGCTGAGTGAGAAACGAGATCAAGCAGAAGGAGAATACCAGCAGGGGTTTTGTTGAAAGAGGCAGCACCCTGCTGAGGCGCAATACCGGTGGCCGGAACGCCGAGGGAGTGGATTAGAATACAGCTTCAAGCCATACTCCAAACAGCGGCAGGACAGTCGGTCTCAGGCGGGCTGTCTACCACATATCACCTATGAAGTCTTGGGGGGCAATTGCGGGAGAGGGGCGTCTCTAGGGTCCCGGAAGAACTCCAGGCCTACCTGACAAACGGGTGCCATTCCAACCTGAATACAGGGAGGGGTGGATTACAGAGGAACATCAAATCGAGTTGTGAGGGAACTTAAGAAACAGACACAACCGTTGTGGGGTCACTTTCCGTGAGCACAGCAGGGAAGGACTACAACACATAGCGCTAGAAGGAAGGCACAGATTTCCACCTGAGAGGAGGACTCTGGAGGTGCCATTGGACCGGCTGGACTTGCGTAGCCTGGTGAACCGTGTTCTGGACTGAGGACTCAGAGATCTCCAGTAAAGAGGTAAAGAGACTGCAACCTGGTGTCCTTGTTATTTACTGCGACCTGCACCCCACAACTGCACCGCTACATCGCTATCATTACTACCAACACCCACACCTTGCATTCTACTGTGCGCCCCACGGCAGGGTCACGGACCGGGGCCTAGCCGCCGTGACAACCCCAGAAGCAGAGACTCAGAGGCCCGGTACCGGGTACCCCTCGGCCCTGCGGCGGTGGAGGGGGCGCTACACACCTATAGATCCAGCCTTCTGCTCCATGTAGTGGACCTATATCTCCAGTCTTCTGCTCCATGTAGTGCACCGATAGATCCAGCATTGTGCTACATGTAGCGCACTTATAATACTGTATTCTGCTCAATGTAGTGCACCTATAGATCCAATCTTCTGCTTCATGTAGTGCATCTATAGCTCCAGTCTTCAGCTCCACATAGTACACCTATAGATCCAGCCTTCTGCTCCATGTAGTGCATATATAGATCCAGTCTTCTGCTCCATGTAGTGCACCTATAGATCCAGTCTTCTACTCCATGTAGTGCACCTATAGATCCAATCTTCTGCAGCATGTAGTGCATCTATAGATCCAATCTTCTGCTCCATGCAGTGCACCTATAGCTTAGTCTTCTGCTCCATGTATTGCACCTATAGATCCAGTCTTCTGCTTCATGTAGTGCACCTATAAAACCAGCCTTCTGCTCCATGTAGTGCACCTATATCTCCAGTCTTCTGCTCCATGTAGTGCACCTATAGATCCAGTCTTCTGCTCCATGTAGTGCACCTGTAGATCCAGTCTTCTGCTTCATGTAGTGCACCTATATCTCCAGTCTTCTGCTTCATGTAGTGCACCTATAGATCCAGCCTTCTGCTCCATGTAGTGGACCTATATCTCCAGTCTTCTGCTCCATGTAGTGCACCGATAGATCCAGCATTGTGCTACATGTAGCACACTTATAATACCGTATTCTGCTCAATGTAGTGCACCTATAGATCCAATCTTCTGCTTCATGTAGTGCATCTATAGCTCCAGTCTTCAGCTCCACATAGTACACCTATAGATCCAGCCTTCTGCTCCATGTAGTGCATCTATAGATCCAGTCTTCTGCTCCATGTAGTGCACCTATAGATCCAGTCTTCTGCTCCATGTAGTGCACCTATAGATCCAATCTTCTGCATCATGTAGTGCATCTATAGATCCAATCTTCTGCTCCATGCAGTGCACCTATAGCTTAGTCTTCTGCTCCATGTATTGCACCTATAGATCCAGTCTTCTGCTTCATGTAGTGCACCTATAAAACCAGCCTTCTGCTCCATGTAGTGCACCTATATCTCCAGTCTTCTGTTCCATGTAGTGCACCCATAGATCCAGTCTTCGTCATCATGTAGTGCACCTATAGATCCAGTCTTCTGCTCCACGTAGTGCTCCTATAGATCCAGTCTTCTGCACCATGTAGTGCAACTATAGATCCAGTTTTCTGATCTGTGTAGTGCACCTATAGCTTAGTCTTTTGCTCCATGTATTGCACCTATAGCTCCAGTCTTCTGCTCCATGTAGTGCACCTATAACACCAGTCTTCTGCTCCATGTATTGCACCTATAGCTTCAGCCTTCTGTTTCATGTAGTACACCTATAGCTCTAGCCTTCTGCTCCATGCAGTGCACCTATATCTCCAGTCTTCTGCTCCATGTAGTGCACCTATAGATCCAGTCTTCTGCTCCATGTAGTGCATCTATAGATCCAGCCTTCTGCTCCATGTAGTGCACCTATATCTCCAGTCTTCTGCTCCATGTAGTGCACCTATATCTCCAGTCTTCTGCTCCATGTAGTGCACCTATAGATCCAGCCTTCTGCTCCATGTAGTGCACCTGTAGATGCAGTCTTCTGCTTCATGTAGTGCACCTATATATCCAGCCTTCTGCTCCATGTAGTGGATCTATATCTCCAGTCTTCTGCTCCATGTACTGCACCTACAGCTTAGTCTTCTGCTCCATGTAGTGCACCTATAGCTACAGTCTTCTGCTTCGTGTAGTGCACATATAGCTCCAATATTCTGCTCCATGTTGTGCACCTATAGATCCAGCCTTCTGCTTCATTTAGTGCACCTATAGCTCCAGTCTTCTGCTCCATGTAGTGCACCTATAGATCCAGCCTTCTGCTCCATGTAGTGCAACTATAGCTCCAGTCTTCTGCTCCATGTAGTGCACCTTCATCTCCAGTCTTTTGCTTCATGTAGTGCACCTATATCTCCAGCCTTCTGCTCCATGTAGTGCACCTATATCTCCAGCATTCTGCTCTATGTAGTGCGCCTATAGCTCAGCCTTCTGCTCCATATAGTGCACCTATAGCTTAGTCTTCTGCTCCATGCAGTGCACCTATAGATCCAGTCTTCTGCTTCATGTAGTGCACCTATAACACCAGCCTTCTGCTCCATGTAGTCCACCTATAGATCCAGTATTCTGCTCCATGTAGTGCACCTATACATCCAGCCTTCTGCTCCATGTAGCGCACCTATAGCTCCAGTCTTCTGCACCATGTAGTGCACCTATAGATCCAGTCTTCTGAATCGTGTATTGTACCTATAGTTTAGTCTACTGCTCCATGTAGTGCACCTATAACACCAGTCTTCTGCTCCATGTATTGCACCTATATCTCCAGTCTTCTGCTCCATGTAGTGCGCCTATAGCTCCAGTCTTCTGCTCCATGTAGTGCACCTATAGCTCCAGCCTTCTGCTCCATGTAGTGTACCTATAGATCCAGTCTTCTGCTCAATGTAGTGCACCTATAGATCCAGTCTTCTGCTCCATGTAGCGCACCTATAGCTCAGCCTTCTGCACCATGTAGTGCATCTATAGATCCAGTCCTCTGCTCCATGTAGTGCACCTATAGCTTAGTCTTCTGCTCCATGTATTGCACCTATAGATCCAGTCTTCTGCTTCATGTAGTGCACCTATAACCCCAGCCTTCTGCTCCATGTAGTGCACCTATATCTCCAGTCTTCTGTTCATGTAGTGCACCTATAGATCCAGTCTTCAGCATCATGCAGTGCACCTATAGATCCAGTATTCTGCTCCATGTAGTGCATCTATAGATCCAGTCTTCTGCTCCATGTAGTGCACCTATAGATCCAGTCTTCTGCACCATATAGTGCACCTATAGATCCAGTTTTCTGATCTGTGTAGTGCACCTATAGCTTAGTCTTCTGCTCCATGTATTGCACCTAAAACCTCAGTCTTCTGCTCCATGTAGTGCACCTATAACACCAGTCTTCTGCTCCATGTATAGCACCTGTAGCTCCAGCCTTCTGTTTCATGTAGTGCACCTATATCTCCAGTCTTCTGCTCCATGTAGTGCACCTATAGATCCAGTCTTCTGCTCCATTTAGTGCATCTATAGATCCAGCCTTCTGCTCCATGTAGTGCACCTATATCTCCAGTCTTCTGCTCCATGTAGTGCACCTATAGATCCAGTCTTCTGCTCCATGTAGTGCACCGATAGATCCAGCATTGTGCTACATGTAGCACACTTATAATACCGTATTCTGCTCAATGTAGTGCACCTATAGATCCAATCTTCTGCTTCATGTAGTGCATCTATAGCTCCAGTCTTCAGCTCCACATAGTACACCTATAGATCCAGCCTTCTGCTCCATGTAGTGCATCTATAGATCCAGTCTTCTGCTCCATGTAGTGCACCTATAGATCCAGTCTTCTGCTCCATGTAGTGCACCTATAGATCCAATCTTCTGCAGCATGTGGTGCATCTATAGATCCAATCTTCTGCTCCATGCAGTGCACCTATAGCTTAGTCTTCTGCTCCATGTATTGCACCTATAGATCCAGTCTTCTGCTTCATGTAGTGCACCTATAAAACCAGCCTTCTGCTCCATGTAGTGCACCTATATCTCCAGTCTTCTGTTCCATGTAGTGCACCCATAGATCCAGTCTTCGTCATCATGTAGTGCACCTATAGAACCAGTCTTCTGCTCCACGTAGTGCTCCTATAGATCCAGTCTTCTGCACCATGTAGTGCAACTATAGATCCAGTTTTCTGATCTGTGTAGTGCACCTATAGCTTAGTCTTTTGCTCCATGTATTGCACCTATAGCTCCAGTCTTCTGCTCCATGTAGTGCACCTATAACACCAGTCTTCTGCTCCATGTATTGCACCTATAGCTTCAGCCTTCTGTTTCATGTAGTACACCTATAGCTCTAGCCTTCTGCTCCATGCAGTGCACCTATATCTCCAGTCTTCTGCTCCATGTAGTGCACCTATAGATCCAGTCTTCTGCTCCATGTAGTGCATCTATAGATCCAGCCTTCTGCTCCATGTAGTGCACCTATATCTCCAGTCTTCTGCTCCATGTAGTGCACCTATATCTCCAGTCTTCTGCTCCATGTAGTGCACCTATAGATCCAGCCTTCTGCTCCATGTAGTGCACCTGTAGATGCAGTCTTCTGCTTCATGTAGTGCACCTATATATCCAGCCTTCTGCTCCATGTAGTGGATCTATATATCCAGTCTTCTGCTCCATGTACTGCACCTACAGCTTAGTCTCCTGCTCCATGTAGTGCACCTATAGCTACAGTCTTCTGCTTCGTGTAGTCCACATATAGCTCCAATATTCTGCTCCATGTTGTGCACCTATAGATCCAGCCTTCTGCTTCATTTAGTGCACCTATAGCTCCAGTCTTCTGCTCCATGTAGTGCACCTATAGATCCAGCCTTCTGCTCCATGTAGTGCAACTATAGCTCCAGTCTTCTGCTCCATGTAGTGCACCTTCATCTCCAGTCTTTTGCTTCATGTAGTGCACCTATATCTCCAGCCTTCTGCTCCATGTAGTGCACCTATATCTCCAGCATTCTGCTCTATGTAGTGCGCCTATAGCTCAGCCTTCTGCTCCATATAGTGCACCTATAGCTTAGTCTTCTGCTCCATGCAGTGCACCTATAGATCCAGTCTTCTGCTTCATGTAGTGCACCTATAACACCAGCCTTCTGCTCCATGTAGTCCACCTATAGATCCAGTATTCTGCTCCATGTAGTGCACCTATACATCCAGCCTTCTGCTCCATGTAGCGCACCTATAGCTCCAGTCTTCTGCACCATGTAGTGCACCTATAGATCCAGTCTTCTGAATCGTGTATTGTACCTATATCTCCAGTCTTCTGCTCCATGTAGTGCGCCTATAGCTCCAGTCTTCTGCTCCATGTAGTGCACCTATAGCTCCAGCCTTCTGCTCCATGTAGTGTACCTATAGATCCAGTCTTCTGCTCAATGTAGTGCACCTATAGATCCAGTCTTCTGCTCCATGTAGTGCACCTATAGCTCAGCCTTCTGCACCATGTAGTGCATCTATAGATCCAGTCCTCTGCTCCATGTAGTGCACCTATAGCTTAGTCTTCTGCTCCATGTATTGCACCTATAGATCCAGTCTTCTGCTTCATGTAGTGCACCTATATCCCCAGCCTTCTGCTCCATGTAGTGCACCTATAGATCCAGTCTTCAGCATCATGCAGTGCACCTATAGATCCAGTATTCTGTTCCATGTAGTGCATCTATAGATCCAGTCTTCTGCTCCATGTAGTGCACCTATAGATCCAGTCTTCTGCACCATATAGTGCACCTACAGATCCAGTTTTCTGATCTGTGTAGTGCACCTATAGCTTAGTCTTCTGCTCCATGTATTGCACCTAAAACCTCAGTCTTCTGCTCCATGTAGTGCACCTATAACACCAGTCTTCTGCTCCATGTATTGCACCTGTAGCTCCAGCCTTCTGTTTCATGTAGTGCACCTATATCTCCAGTCTTCTGCTCCATGTAGTGCATCTATAGATCCAGCCTTCTGCTCCATGTAGTGCACCTATATCTCCAGTCTTCTGCTCCATGTAGTGCACCTATAGATCCAGTCTTCTGCTCCATGTAGTGCATCTATAGATCCAGCCTTCTGCTCCATGTAGTGCACCTATATCTCCAGTCTTCGGCTCCATGTAGTGCACCTATATCTCCAGTCTTCTGCTCCATGTAGTGCACCTATAGATCCAGCCTTCTGCATCATGTAGTGCACCTGTAGATGCAGTCTTCTGCTTCATGTAGTGCACCTATATATCCAGTCTTCTGCTCCATGTAGTGCACCTATAGATCCAGCCTTCTGCTCCATGTAGTGCATCTATATCTCCAGTCTTCTGCTCCATGTAGTGCACGTACAGCTTAGTCTTCTGCTCCATGTAGTGCACCTATATCTACAGTCTTCTGCTTCATGTAGTGCACCTATATCTCCAGTCTTCTGTTCATGTAGTGCACCTATAGATCCAGTCTTCAGCATCATGTAGCGCACCTATAGATCCAGTATTCTGCTCCATGTAGTGCATCTATAGATCCAGTCTTCTGCTCCATGTAGTGCACCTATAGATCCAGTCTTCTGCACCATATAGTGCACCTATAGATCCAGTTTTCTGATCTGTGTAGTGCACCTATAGCTTAGTCTTCTGCTCCATCTATTGCACCTAAAACCTCAGTCTTCTGCTCCATGTAGTGCACCTATAACACCAGTCTTCTGCTCCATGTATTGCACCTGTAGCTCCAGCCTTCTGTTTCATGTAGTGCACCTATATCTCCAGTCTTCTGCTCCATGTAGTGCACCTATAGATCCAGTCTTCTGCTCCATTTAGTGCATCTATAGATCCAGCCTTCTGCTCCATGTGGTGCACCTATATCTCCAGTCTTCTGCTCCATGTGGTGCACCTATATCTCCAGTCTTCTGCTCCATGTAGTGCATCTATAGATCCAGCCTTCTGCTCCATGTAGTGCACCTATATCTCCAGTCTTCGTCTCCATGTAGTGCACCTATATCTCCAGTCTTCTTCTCCATGTAGTGCACCTATAGATCCAGCCTTCTGCATCATGTAGTGCACCTGTAGATGCAGTCTTCTGCTTCATGTAGTGCACCTATATATCCAGTCTTCTGCTCCATGTAGTGCACCTATAGATCCAGCCTTCTGCTCCATGTAGTGCATCTATATCTCCAGTCTTCTGCTCCATGTAGTGCACGTACAGCTTAGTCTTCTGCTCCATGTAGTGCACCTATATCTACAGTCTTCTGCTTCATGTAGTGCACCTATAGCTCCAGTCTTCTGCTCCATGTAGTGCACCTATAGATCCAGCCTTCTGCTTCATTTAGTGCATCTATAGCTCCAGTCTTCAGCTCCACATAGTACACCTATAGATCCAGCCTTCTATTCCATGTATTGCACATATAGATCCAGTCTTCTGCTTCATGTAGTGCACCTATAACACCAGCCTTCTGCTCCATGTAGTGCACCTATATCTCCAGTCTTCTGTTCCATGTAGTGCACCTATAGATCCAGTCTTCAGCATCATGTAGTGCACCTATAGATCCAGTCTTCTGCTCCATGTAGTGCATCCATAGATCCAGTCTTCTGCTCCATGTAGTGCACCTATATATCCAGTCTTCTGCACTATGTAGTGCACCTATAGATCCAGTTTTCTGATCTGTGTAGTGCACCTATAGCTTAGTCTTCTGCTCCATGTATTGCACCTATAGCTCCAGTCTTCTGCTCAATGTAGTGAACCTATAACACCAGTCTTCTGCTCCATGTATTCCACCTATAGCTCCAGCCTTCTGTTTCATGTAGTACACCTATAGCTCCAGCCTTCTGCTCCATGTAGTGCACCTATAGATCCAGACTTCTGCTTCATTTAGTGCACCTATAGCTCCAGTCTTCTGCTTCATGTATTGCACCTATAGATTCATCCTTCTTCTCCATGTAGTGCACCTATATCTCCAGCCTTCTGCTCCATGTAGTGCACCTATCGCTCCAGTCTTCTGCTCCATATAGTGCACCTTTATCTCCAGTCTTCTGCTTCATGTAGTGCACCTATATCTCCATCCTTCTCCTCCATGTAGTGCACCTATATCTCCATCATTCTGCTCCATGTAGTGCACTTATAGATCCAGTATTGTGCTCCATGTAGTGCATCTATAGATCCAGTCTTCTGCTCCATGTAATGCACCTATAGCTTAGTCTTCTGCTCCATTTAGTGCACCTATAGATCCAGCCTTCTGCTCCATATAGTGCACCCGTAGATGCAGTTTTCTGCTTCATGTAGTGCACCTATATATCCAGTCTTCAGCTCCATGTAGAGCACCTATAGATCCAGCCTTCTGCTCCATGTAGTGCATCTATAGATCCAGTCTTCTGCTCCATGTAATGCACCTATAACTTAGTCTTCTGCTCCATTTAGTGCACCTATAGATCCAGCCTTCTGCTCCATGTAGTGCACCTATAGATCCAGCCTTCTGTTTCTTTCAGTGCACCTATAGCTCCAGTCTTCTGCTCCATGTTGTGCACCTATAGATCCAGCCTTCTGCTCCATGTAGTGCACCTATATCTCCAGCCTTCTGCCTCATGTAGTGCACCTTTATCTCCAGTCTTCTGCCCCATGTAGTGCACCTATATATCCAGTCTTCTGCTCCATGTAGTCCACCTATAGATCCAGCCTTGGACTCCATGTAGCGCACCTATAGCTCCAGCCTTCTGTTTCATGTAGTGCACCTATAGCTCCAGTCTTCTGCTTCATGTGGTGCACCTATATCTCCAGTCTTCTGCTCCATGTAGTGCACCTATAGCTCCAGTCTTCTGCTCCATGTAGTGCACCTATAGCTCCAGCCTTCTGCTCCATGTAGTGTACCTATAGATCCAGTCTTCTGCTCCATGTAGTGCACCTATAGCTCAGCCTTCTGCTCCATGTAGTGCACCTATAGATCCAGTCTTCTGCTTCATGTAGTGCACCTATAACACCAACCTTCTGCTCCATGTAGTGCACCTATAGATCCAGTCTTCTGCTTCATGTAGTGCACCTATACATCCAGCCTTCTGCTCCATGTAGTGTACCTATAGATCCAGTCTTCTGCCCCATGTAGTGCACTTACAGATCCAGCCTTCTGCTCCATGTAGTGCATCTATAGCTCCAGCCTTCTGCTCCATGCAGTGCACCTATAGCTCCAGCCTTCTGCTCCATGTAGTGCACCTATAGCTCCAGCCTTCTGTTCCATGTAGTGCACCTATAACACCAACCTTCTGCTCCATGTAGTGCACCTATAGATCCAGTCTTCTGCTTCATGTAGTGCACATATACATCCAGCCTTCTGCTCCATGTAGCGCACCTATAGCTCCAGTCTTCTGCACCATGTAGTGCACCTATAGCTCCAGCCTTCTGCTCCATGTAGTGTACCTATATATCCAGTCTTCTGCACCATGTAGTGCACCTATAGCTCCAGCCTTCTGCTCCATGTAGTGTACCTATAGATCCAGTCTTCTGCCCCATGTAGTGCACTTACAGATCCAGCCTTCTGCTCCATGCAGTGCATCTATAGCTCCAGCCTTCTGCTCCATGTAGTGCACCTATAGCTCCAGCCTTCTGCTCCATGTAATGCACCTATAGCTCCAGCCTTCTGTTCCATGTAGTGCACCTATAGCTCCAGTCTTCTGCCCCATGTAGTGCACCTATAGATCCAGTCTTCTGCTTCATGTAGTGCACCTACAGATCCAGCCTTCTGCTTCATGTAGTGCATCTATAGCTATAGTATTCTGCTCCATGTAGTGCACCTATAGATCCAGCCTTGTGCTCCATGTAGCGCACCTATAGCTTCAGTCTTCTGCTCCATGTAGTGCACCTATAGATCCAGCCTTCTGCTCCATGTAGTGCATCTATAGATCCAGTCTTCTGCTCCATGTAGTGCACCTATAGCTCATTTTTATGCTCCATGTAGTGCACCTATAGCTCCAGCCTTCTGCTCCATGTAGTGCACATATAGATCCAGTCTTCTGCTCCATGTAGCGCACCTATAGATCCAGTCTTCTGCACCATGTAGTGCACCTATAGCTCCAGCCTTCTGCTCCATGTAGTGTACCTATAGATCCAGTCTTCTGCACCATGTAGTGCACCTATAGATCCAGTCTTCTGCTTCATGTAGTGCACCTACAGATCCAGCCTTCTGCTTCATGTAGTGCATCTATAGCTATAGTATTCTGCTCCATGTAGTGCACCTATAGATCCAGCCTTGTGCTCCATGTAGCGCACCTATAGCTTCAGTCTTCTGCTCCATGTAGTGCACCTATAGATCCAGCCTTCTGCTCCATGTAGTGCATCTATAGATCCAGTCTTCTGCTCCATGTAGTGCACCTATAGCTCAGTTTTATGCTCCATGTAGTGCACCTATAGCTCCAGCCTTCTGCTCCATGTAGTGCACATATAGATCCAGTCTTCTGCTCCATGTAGCGCACCTATAGATCCAGTCTTCTGCACCATGTAGTGCACCTATAGCTCCAGCCTTCTGCTCCATGTAGTGTACCTATAGATCCAGTCTTCTGCACCATGTAGTGCACCTATAGATCCAGTCTTCTGCTCCATGTAGTGCACTTACAGATCCAGCCTTCTGCTCCATGTAGTGCATCTATAGCTCCATCCTTCTGCTCCATGCAGTGCACCTATAGCTCCATCCTTCTGCTCCATGTAGTGCACCTATATATCCAGTCTTCTGCTCCATGTAGTGCACCTATAGATCCAGCCTTGGGCTCCATGTAGCGCACCTATAGCTTCAGTCTTCTGCTCCATGTAGTGCACCTATAGCTCCAGCCGTCTGCTCCATGTAGTGCACCTATAGCTCCAGTCTTCTGCTCCATGTAGTGCACCTATAGCTCCAGTCTTCTGCTCCATGTAGTGCACCTATAGCTCCAGCCTTCTGCTCCATGTAGTGCACCTATAGATCCAGTCTTGTGCTCCATGTAGTGCACCTATAGCTCAGTTTTATTCTCCATGTAGTGCACCTATAGCTCCAGCCTTCTGCTCCATGTAGTGCACATATAGATCCAGTCTTCTGCTCCATGTAGTGCACCTATAGCTCCAGTCTTCTGCTCCATGTAGTGCACCTATAGCTCCAGCCTTCTGCTCCATGTAGTGCACCTATAGATCCAGTCTTCTGCTCCATGTAGTGCACCTATAGCTCAGTTTTATGCTCCATGTAGTGCACCTATAGCTCCAGCCTTCTGCTCCATGTAGTGCACCTATAGATCCAGTCTTCTGCTCCATGTAGTGCACCTATAGCACAGTCTTATGCTCCATGTAGTGCACCTATAGATCCAGTCTTCTGCTTCATGTAGTGCACCTACAGATCCAGCCTTCTGCTCCATGTAGTGCACCTATAGATCCAGTCTTCTGCTCCATGTAGTGCACCTATAGCACAGTCTTATGCTCCATGTAGTGCAGCTATAGCTCAGTCTTCTGCTCCATGTAGTGCACCTATAGCTTAGTCTTCTGCTCCATGTATTGCACCTATAACACCAATCTTCTGCTCCATATATTGCACCTATAGCTCCAGCCTTCTGTTTCATGTAGCACACCTATAGCTCCAGCCTTCTGCTCCATGTAGTGCACCTATATCTCCAGTTTTCTGCTCCGTGTAGTGCACCTATAGCTCCAGCCTTCTGCTCCATGTAGTGCACCTATATCTACAGTCTTCTGCTCCATGTAGTGCACCTATATCTCCAGTCTTCTGCTCCATGTAGTGCACCTATAGATCCAGTCTTCTGCTCCATGTAGTGCACCTGTAGCTTAGTCTTCTGATCCGTGTAGTGCACCTATAGCTCAGTCTTCTCCTTTTTTAAGCCTTGACATTACATGGATTTCTCATATTTATGGAGCCTTCCGTCTCCTCCTCAGACACCCCTACATCTTGCCTCCCCCTCGGGCTGTGCATATTAAAGGCTGTAAGTCTTTGCTGTTGTGTTTTGTCATTTATATTACGTATTGTTCTTCATTCTTATGTTCGGGCAGATGAGGGGTCGTCAATCAGAGCACAGAGAAGTAATAAGATACTTCGCCATATTTTTTCTTTCTCATTAATCGTATTCGTCAAATACTCTAAATTAACTTGTGGCTTGTGGAAATATTCGGATAGAGTGACGTAGAATAAGTCAAACGCATAAAATCTGTAACATTGTGAATAGGTTCACTGTAATATTATTTAATTGGTTCATTCACAATTGGTAGGGGTCCCAGTGCCACCCATGGGGCAGCTAAATTAAAGTTTCCCTTTATTGTGTCATAAAACTGTTCCTGGCTCAATGCTTCTTACATGAACGGGACTGAGCTGATGTGATCTGCAGTACCAGGAACGGTCACAACCATACGTACGGCACGGTGCCTAGGCAAATGATAAAAAGGAGGTCGAATGCAGCCTCCAAGGCACCTCCATGTGATTAGGATGGATCACTTGCCCCCTTAGGCAACTTGGCTGATCTTCTAAATTAAGATTCCCCTTTATTGGGTTTTGAAGCTGTGCTTGGTTCTGTAGCTCAGTAATATTCACACTGCAGTCTCAAGTACAGTCACATCCATATTAATGTCAGGGTGATTGGATAAACAATACAAGGATGTAGCAATCACTACCAAAGTCATCTCCATGTGATTAGAATTGATTACCCATCTTCCTAGGCAACTCTGCCGATCAGCTAAATGAAGGTTCCCCTTTATTAGACTGTAAAGCTGGGCCTGGTTCTGCGGCTCAGTAATATTCACGCTGTTACTGCAGTGCCAGGAACAGTCACATCGGTACACATGGTAGGGTGGCTGGGTAAACAATATGAATCACTCCCAAAAGCCACCTCCATGTGAATAGGATTGAACTGCAGGACCAGTAAGGGTCATAATCATAGGTATCGCACTGTGCGTAAGACAGTAGTACCGCACTTATGGAGGTGACTGTTCCTGGTTCTGCAGCTTCTGAAGCTGTTACAGTCATATGAAAAAGTTTGGGCACCCCTATTAATCTTAAGCTTAATGTTTTATAAAAATTTTCTTTTTTGCAACAGCTATTTCAGTTTCATATATCTAATAACTGTTGGACACAGTAATGTTTCTGCCTTGAAATGAGGTTTATTGTACTAACAGAAAATGTGCAATCTGCATTCAAACAAAATTTGACAGGTGCATAAGTATGGGCACCCTTATCATGTTCTTGTTTTAAATACTCCTACCTACTTTTTACTGACTTACTAAAGCACTTTTTTTGGTTTTGTAACCTCATTGAACTTTGAACTTCATAGCTAGGTGTATGCAATCATGAGAAAAGCTACTTAAAGTGGCCACTTGCAAGTTGTTCTCCTGTTTGAATGTCCTCTGAAGAGTGGCATCATGGGCTCCTCAAAACAACTGTCAAATGATCTGAAAACAAAGATTATTCAACATAGTTGTTCAGGGGAAGGATACAAAAAGCTGTCTCAGATGTTTAACCTGTCAATTTCCACTGTGAGGAACATAGTAAGGAAATGGAAGAACACAGGTACAGTTCTTGTTAAGGCCAGAAGTGGCAGGCCAAGAAAAACATCAGAAAGGCAGAGAAGAAGAATGGTGAGATCAGAAAAAGTGCTTTAGTAAGTCAGTAAAAAGTAGGTAGGAGTATTTAAAACAAGAAAATGATAAGGGTGCCCATACTTATGCACCTGTCAAATTTTGTTTGAATGCAGATTGCACATTTTCTGTTAGTACAATAAACCTCATTTCAGGGCAGAAACATTACTGTGTCCAACAGTTATTAGATATATGAAACTGAAATAGCTGTTGCAAAAAAGAAATTTTTTATAAAACATTAAGCTTAAGATTAATGGGGGTGCCCAAACTTTTTCATATGACTGTATAAGCTACAGAACCGGGAGCCGCCACAAACAGCCCTGTACGAGGGTAAACTATGAAGACATGGCACACTACTCTTCTGCATTCAGCTGACTGGCGGAGGTGCCCATGGGTAAATGTCGCTTATTCTTATCGCTAACCCGAAAGGCACTGAAAGAATTCACATGTTGCGTTTTGACAAAATATAAGTGGGAAAATAATTCAGCGTGTGAATAAGTTTTCAGAAATCTCATTGATTCTGCTGGTCCTGTAATAAGCTGTGCATTGTAATGCCATGTGTGAACAGACCCTGGCAGTCGTATTGTCTCCTAGTATGTTCTCTGTCTGCTGTAGGGTCTGGCGGACAATTCAGGAGTGCTGGAGTCAATGCAGTATTCTTATCACAGGCCCTACTGAAAGACTTTGAAGGGTCTACACACAATATTAACAATATGGTGGGAATTTAACCCATACAGTGGAAAGTAAAAGTTTTGGCACCCCTGATCAAAATGATTGTTTTTGTGAACAGTTAAGCAAGTTGAAGATGAAATGATCTCTAAAAGGGCTAAAGTTTAAGCTGACACGTTTCTTTGTATTTTAGGCAATATATATACATATATATACTGTTATTTACTTCCAGCTCATCATTTTATATTTCTATTGGTACCTGATAAGGACAGCTGTGGCCCAGAACACGTGAACTGAGAACGCATTTTTTACCAGTCTGCTTTTCTCTCTTGGTTGATCTTGGCCTTTTTTTGGTAAAGAATTCTGTGGAAAAGAAGGAGAAAAAACTAATTACAATATATGGACTTTATGAAAGTATATCTTTCTGACAGTATTGTTGTGTCCTCAGCATTATGATTCACTTTGTATTGTTCTTGTATTTTGTATGTTGTGTATGATATTCACTTGTATGACTGTTTGATACTGTATGTGATAGTGGCCATCTCATATAGAATTATGTTGTATATACTTATTCAAGCTTTTTGCACAATGCACTTTATTGTATGCATAGAAGGTTACCTTTTAGGATATAGAATACATATGCACTTTTATATCACAGTAAAGTACACTAGCTTTTACAATTAGCACTGGTATATGTTCATATGTATATATGTTCATATGTTGCATTTTTATATATTAATATTTATCACTATAGTATATTAGTATTTTGCATCTAGATTTATTTATATCTGGCACTAGCACCTGTTGTGGGCACAAAGCGCTTACTCCTCCTCTTTTTCTTTCTTCTTTTTTCCGCTATGTATGCGAGTTCCTGGACTCGGCGCTTGCGCGGCTGATATGCTCTTTGACGCTTGTATGAGTGGCCATCTGGACGCTTGCGCATGCGCCGTCTGACAGACGGCCCATGTTAGCTTGCGTTCCACGGCCGCAAGTTTATGCGTCTCATTGACGAGCATGGTCAGTTGCGCATGCGCGATTAAGTTCCGGAAGTCGCTCTGTCTTTTGCCTTATGCCGTCAGCTGGCAATTTACTAATCTTAGCGTTCCTCTTTGTAGATTGGTCCTCTGTCCTTTAAAAACAGCCTCACCCCTCCCCAACACACGCCTCCTGACGAAGAAGCGAAACGTGCGTTGGGGCGGCGGGGACGCCATCTGTGATCCACACCAGGCTAATGTAAGTGCCGCTTATTCTTATTTATGGTTGTCCTAGCATAGTTCCCTTATGTATTTTGACAGGGTTTGTTACCCCTACACTATGTAGTATATGGAGGTTTATGCACGGGCATACTAAAGCAGGCATAGGTGTGTTAATACTCATACTTACATTATTTAAAATTCATTATGGCAGTCTCTGCTTCTTAGTAGCAACCTTGCAGCTGTACCTGTTTTTTTGTCTATTCTATGTATATTTTCTAATAAAATATTTTTCTGGTGCATATTGGCACTTTATACCGGTTCTCCTTTGTGAATAATTAAATATATATACATATATAGTAATGTTTTACATTTTAACCCCTTTCTGCCATTGGACGTACGATTCCGTCCATGTGGGGTGGGCCCTAATTCCCAAGGACGGAATAGTACGTCCAGCGCGATCGGACGTGCTCACGGGGGGAGCGCAGCCGATCGCGGCCAGGTGTCAGCTGCCTATCACAGCTGACATCCGGCACTATGTGCCAGGAGCGGTCATGGACCGCCCCCGGCACATTAACCCTCGGCACACCACGATCAAACATGATCGCGGTGTGCCGGCGATACAGAGAAGCATCGCGCAGGGAGGGGGCTCTGTTGTGAATTCTGCTCTTGGGCTCCCTCCGGTGGTTGTTGGTGGTAGTGCAGTTGTCTTGGGGTTGTAATCCGGGTAGGTGTTTCTGCTGATTGCAGCTCTATTAGGTATTTAGGTGTGCAGGATCCATGAGTCCGTGCCAGTTGTCCATTGTACTAGGAGGGATTGCATCTCTCTCTGGTTCCTCATGCCCTGCTGCCAAATTCAGCTAAGATAAGTGTCTGGTTTTTGTCTCTGTGCACACATGCAGTGTGCTTTGTAATTCAGTGCAATTTATTGTGTTTTTGTCCAGCTTAGACTTTGTTTGGATTTTTCAGTCATGGTGGATTCTCAGGAGATGCAGATATACTTTCTATGTCTTTAGTTAGATGTAGAATATTTGTATTTTCTGCTGTGGATATTTTTAGGATTTTTATACTGACCGCTTAGAATTCTGTCCTATCCTTTTCTAATTAGCTAGAAGTGCCTCTTTTGCTAAATCCTGTTTTTCTGCCTGCGTGTGTCTTTCCTCTTTTACTCACAGTCAATATTTGTGGGGGGCTGCCTATCCTATGGGGTTCTGCTCTGAGGCAAGATAGAATTCCCAATTCCATCTATAGGGGTATTTAGTCCTCCGGCTGTGTCGAGATGTCTAGGACGTGTTAGGTACATCCCACGGCTACTTCTAGTTGCGGTGTTAGTTTAGGGTTTGCGGTCAGTACAGGTACCACCTACTCCTGAGAAAGTCTCTCATGCGGCTCCAAGGTCACCGGATCATAACAGTACAACTGGCCCACAATGAGTTAAATGCATCTCAGAAGAAGGGAAGAAAGAGCCATTTTTTTTTCTGTAGCCTGCTTTGTCTTTTCATCCCTCTTTTCCTCTGGGTGACTGAGGAGTCTTGTGCTAGCATGGATGTTTAGGGATTAGTTTCTCGTGTAGACCAGCTTGCTGCTAGGGTACAGGGTATTTCTGATTATATTGTTCAGACTCCGCTTTTAGAGCCTAGGATTCCTACTCCTGATTTGTTTTTTGGGAACAGGTCCAAATTTTTGAGTTTTAAAAACAACTGTAAACTGTTTTTTGCTCTGAAGCCTCGTTCCTCTGGTGATCCCATTCAGCAGGTTAAAATTGTCATCTCCCTGCTGCATGGCGACCCTCAGGATTGGGCATTTTCCCTGGAATCTGGGAATCCGGCCTTGCTTAATGTAGATGCCTTTTTTCAGGCTCTAGGATTATTATATGATGAACCAAATTCTGTGGATCAAGCGGAGAAGACCTTGTTGGCCCTGTTTCAGGGTCCAGAAGCGGCAGAATTGTATTGTCAGAAATTTAGAAAATGGTCTGTGCTGACTAAATGGAATGAGGATGCTTTGGCGGCAATTTTCAGAAGGGGTCTTTCTGAATCTGTTAAAGATGTTATGGTGGGGTTTCCCACGCCTGTTGGTCTGAGTGATTCTATGTCTCTGGCCATTCAGATTGATCGGCGCTTGCGGGAGCGCAGAACTGTGCGCGCTGTGGCGTTGTCCTCAGAGCAGATGCCTGAGCCTATGCAGTGTGATAGGATTCTGTCTAGAACGGAACAACAAGGATTCAGACGTCAGAATAGGTTGTGTTTTTATTGTGGCGATGCTTCTCATGTCATTTCAGTCTGCCCAAAGCGTACAAAGAGAATCGCTAGTTCAGTTACCATCGGGACTGTACAACCTAAATTTCTGTTATCTGTGACCTTGATCTGCTCATTGTCGTCATTTTCTGTCATGGCGTTTGTGGATTCAGGCGCCGCTTTGAACTTAATGGACTTTGAATTTGCCAGGCGTTGTGGTTTCCCCTTGCAGTCTTTGCAGAACCCTATTCCTTTAAGGGGCATTGATGCTACACCTTTGGCTAAAAATAAACCCCATTTTTGGACACAGGTGACCATGTGCATGGCGCCAGCCCATCAGGAAGATTGTCGTTTTCTGGTATTGCATAATTTGCATGATGCTATTGTGCTGGGTTTTCCATGGTTGCAGATACATAATCCTGTGTTGGATTGGAAGTCTATGTCTGTGACTAGTTGGGGTTGTCAGGGGGTTCATAATGACGTTCCTGTGATGTCAATCTCCTCTTCCTCCTCTTCTGAAGTTCCAGAGTTTTTGTCTGATTTTCAGGATGTATTCGATGAGCCCAAGTCCAGTTCCCTTCCACCGCATAGGGACTGTGATTGTGCTATTGACTTGATTCCAGGCTGTAAGTTTCCTAAGGGCCGACTTTTCAACCTGTCTGTGCCGGAACATACCGCCATGCGGAGTTATGTTAAGGAGTCTTTGGAGAAAGGGCATATTCGGCCATCTTCTTCACCGTTGGGAGCGGGATTTTTTTTTGTTGCTAAGAAGGATGGCTCCTTGAGACCCTGTATTGATTATCGCCTCTTGAATAAGATCACGGTCAAGTTTCAATACCCTTTACCTTTGCTTTCCGATTTGTTTGCCAGGATTAAGGGGGCTAGTTGGTTTACTAAAATTGACCTTCGGGGGGCATATAATCTTGTTCGTATTAAGCAGGGTAACGAATGGAAAACTGCGTTTAATACGCCCGAAGGCCATTTTGAATACCTTGTGATGCCATTCGGGCTCTCTAATGCTCCATCTGTTTTTCAGTCCTTCATGCATGATATCTTCCTGAATTATCTTGATAAATTCATGATTGTATATTTGGATGACATCTTAATTTTTTCCGATGATTGGGAGTCTCATGTGAAACAGGCTAGGATGGTATTTCAGATCCTTCGTGATAATGCTTTGTTTGTGAAGGGGTCTAAGTGTCTCTTTGGAGTGCAGAAGGTTTCTTTTTTGGGCTTCATTTTTTCTCCCTCATCTATAGCGATGGATCCGGTTAAGGTTCAGGCCATTCATGATTGGATTCAGACCACATCTGTGAAGAGCCTTCAGAAATATTTGGGCTTTGCTAATTTTTATCGCCGTTTCATTGCTAACTTCTCCAGTGTGGTTAAACCCCTGACCGATTTGACGAAGAAAGGCGCTGATGTAACGAATTGGTCCTCTGCGGCTGTCTCTGCCTTTCAGGAGCTTAAACACCGATTTACTTCTGCCCCGGTGTTGCGTCAGCCAGATGTTTCTCTTCCGTTTCAGGTTGAGGTTGACGCTTCTGAGATTGGGGCAGGGGCCGTTTTGTCTCAGAGGAATTCTGATGGTTCCTTGATTAAACCGTGTGCCTTCTTTTCCCGTAAGTTTTCGCCTGCTGAACGCAATTATGATTTCGGCAATCGGGAGTTGTTGGCTATGAAGTGGGCGTTTGAGGAATGGCGACATTGGCTTGAGGGAGCCAAGCACCGTATTGTGGTCTTGACCGATCATAAAAATCTGATTTACCTCGAATCTGCCAAACGGCTGAATCCTAGACAGGCTCGATGGTCCCTGTTTTTCTCCCGTTTTGATTTCGTGGTCTCGTATCTTCCGTGTTCTAAGAATATTAAGGCTGATGCCCTCTCTAGGAGTTTTTTGACTGATTCTCCTGAGGTACTTGAGCCGGTCGGCATTCTGAAGGAAGGGGTGGTCCTTTCTGCCATTTCCCCTGATTTGCGACGGGTTCTGCAAGAATTTCAGGCTGACAAACCTGACCGCTGTCCAGTGGGGAAACTGTTTGTTCCTGATAGATGGACTAGTAGAGTGATTTCTGAGGTTCATTGTTCTGTGTTGGCTGGCCATCCTGGTATTTTTGGTACCAGAGATTTGGTTGGTAGGTCCTTTTGGTGGCCTTCTTTGTCGCGTGATGTGCGTTCTTTTGTGCAGTCCTGTGGGACTTGTGCGCGGGCCAAGTCTTGTTGTTCCCGTGCTAGTGGGTTGCTTTTGCCTTTGCCGGTCCCTGAGAGGCCCTGGACGCATATTTCTATGGATTTTATTTCAGATCTTCCGGTTTCCCAGAGGATGTCGGTTATCTGGGTGGTTTGTGACCGGTTTTCTAAGATGGTTCATTTGGTGCCTTTGCCTAAATTGCCTTCCTCTTCTGATTTGGTTCCGTTGTTTTTTCAGCATGTGGTTCGTTTGCATGGCATTCCGGATAATATTGTGTCCGATAGAGGTTCCCAGTTTGTTTCTAGGTTTTGGCGGGCCTTTTGTGCTAGGCTGGGCATTGATTTGTCTTTTTCTTCCGCATTTCATCCTCAGACAATTGGCCAGACCGAGCGAACTAGCGAACTAATCAGACTTTGACAACTTATTTGAGATGCTTTGTGTCTGCTGATCAGGATGATTGGGTGGCTTTCTTGCCATTGGCCGAGTTAGCCCTTAATAATCGGGCTAGTTCGGCTACCTTGGTTTCGCCCTTCTTTTGTAATTTTGGTTTTCATCCTCGTTTTTCTTCGGGGCAAGTTGAACCTTCTGATTGTCCTGGTGTGGATTCTGTGGTTGACAGGTTGCAGCAGATTTGGGCTCATGTGGTAGACAATTTGGTGTTGTCTCAGGAGGAGGCTCAGCGTTTTGCTAACTGTCGTCGGTGTGTTGGTTCCCGGCTTCGGGTTGGGGATTTGGTCTGGTTGTCTTCCCGTCATGTTCCTATGAAGGTTTCTTCCCCTAAGTTTAAGCCTCGGTTTATTGGTCCTTATAGGATTTCTTAGATTATCAATCTGGTGTCTTTTCGTTTGGCCCTTCCGGCCTCTTTTGCCATCCATAATGTTTTCCATAGATCTTTATTGCGGAAATATGTGGTGCCCGTTGTTCCCTCTGTTGATCCTCCTGCTCCTGTGTTGGTTGATGGGGAGTTGGAGTATGTGGTTGAGAAGATTTTGAATTCTCGCTTTTCAAGGTGGAGGCTTCAGTACCTTGTCAAATGGAAGGGTTATGGCCAGGAGGATAATTCTTGGGTTTTTGCCTCTGATGTCCATGCTGCTGATTTGGTCCGTGCCTTTCATCTGGCTCGTCCTGATCGGCCTGGGGGCTCTGGTGAGGGTTCGGTGACCCCTCTTCAAGGCGGGGGTACTGTTGTGAATTCTGCTTTTGGGCTCCCTCCGGTGGTTGTTGGTGGTAGTGCAGTTGTCTTGGGGTTGTAATCCGGGCAGGTGTTTCTGCTGATTGCAGCTCTATTAGGTATTTAGGTGTGCAGGATCCATGAGTCCGTGCCAGTTGTCCATTGTACTAGGAGGGATTGCATCTCTCTCTGGTTCCTCATGCCCTGCTGCCAAATTCAGCTAAGATAAGTGTCTGGTTTTTGTCTCTGTGCACACATGCAGTGTGCTTTGCAATTCAGTGCAATTTATTGTGTTTTTGTCCAGCTTAGACTTTGTTTGGATTTTT
This sequence comes from Ranitomeya variabilis, assembly GCF_051348905.1. Classification (NCBI taxonomy): domain Eukaryota; kingdom Metazoa; phylum Chordata; class Amphibia; order Anura; family Dendrobatidae; genus Ranitomeya; species Ranitomeya variabilis. The sequence continues at coordinate 208,683,604 of NC_135239.1, read as the reverse complement.
CAGTCATGCTGGATTCTCAGGAGATGCAGATATACTTTCTATGTCTTTAGTTAGATGTAGAATATTTGTATTTTCTGCTGTGGATATTTTTAGGATTTTTATACTGACCGCTTAGAATTCTGTCCTATCCTTTTCTATTTAGCTAGAAGTGCCTCTTTTGCTAAATCCTGTTTTTCTGCCTGCGTGTGTCTTTCCTCTTTTACTCACAGTCAATATTTGTGGGGGGCTGACTATCCTTTGGGGTTCTGCTCTGAGGCAAGATAGAATTCCCATTTCCATCTATAGGGGTATTTAGTCCTCCGGCTGTGTCGAGGTGTCTAGGACGTGTTAGGTACATCCCACGGCTACTTCTAGTTGCGGTGTTAGTTTAGGGTTTGCGGTCAGTACAGGTACCACCTACTCCTGAGAAAGTCTCTCATGCGGCTCCAAGGTCACAGGATCATAACAGGGCTCCCTACGAGCTTCCCTAAGACCACCAGAGCAACGCGATGTGATTGCGTTGCTGCGAGGGTCTCTTACCTCCTATCCATGCAGGCCCTGGATCCAAAATGGCCGCGGGGCTGCATCCGGGTCCTGCAGGGATTACTTCCGGGTGCAGACCAGGCTCTGGTAAGCCTGCAGCACTGGAACTCAGATCGGTGATCTGACAGAGTGCTGTGCAAACTGTCAGATCAGCGATCTGTGATGTCCCCCCCTAGGACAAAGTAAAAAAGTTAAAAAAAAACAAACATTTCCACATGTGTAAAAAAAAAAAGAAAAAAAAAATCCTAAATAAAGAAAAAAAAAATTATTCCGATAACTACATTTCTTTATCTAAATAAAAAAAAATCAAACTATAAAAGTACACATATTTAGTATCGCCGCGTCCGTAACGACCCCACCTATAAAACTATATCACTAGTTAACCCCTTCAGTGAACAACGTAAAAAAAAAAACGAGGCAAAAAACAACGCTTTATTCTCATATTGCCAAACAAAAAGTGGAATAACACGCGATCAAAATGACGGATATAAATAACCAGGGTACCGCTGAAAATGTCATCTTGTCCCGCAAAAAATGAGCCGCAATACAGCATCATCAGCGAAAAAATAAAAAAGTTATAGTCCTCAGAATAAAGCGATGCCAAAATAATTATTTTTTCTATAAAATAGTTTTTATCGTATAAAAGCGCCAAAACATTAAAAAAATGATATAAATGAGGTATCGCTGTAATCGTACTGACCCGAAGAATAAAACTGCTTTATCAATTTTACCAAACGCGGAACGGTATAAACGCCTCCCCCAAAAGAAATTCATGAATAGCTGGTTTTTGGTCATTCTGCCTCACAAAAATCGGAATAAAAAGCGATCAAGAAATCTCCCGTGCCTGAACATGTTACCAATAAAAACAACAACTTGTCCCGCAAAAAATAAAACCTCACATGACTCTGTTGACTCAAATATGGAAAAATTATAGCTCTCAAAATGTGGTAATGCAAAAAATGTTTTTTTGCAATAAAAAGCGTCTTTCAGTGTGTGACAGCTGCCAATCATAAAAATCCGCTAAAAAACCCGCTATAAAAGTAAATCAAACCCCCCTTCATCACACGCTTAGTTAGGGAAAAATAAAAAAATTTTAAAAATGTATTTATTTCCATTTTCCCATTATGGTTAGGGTTAGGGCTAGGGTTAGGGTTAGGGTTAGGGCTAGGGTTAGGGCTAGGGTTAGGGCTACGGTTAGGGCTAGGGTTAGGGTTGGGGCTAGGGTTAAGGCTACAGTTAGGGTTGGGGCTAAAGTTAGGGTTAGGGTTGGGGTTAAAGTTAGGGTTAGGGTTTGGATTACATTTACGGTTGGGAATAGGGTTGGGATTAGGGTTAGGGGTGTGTCTGGGTTAGAGGTGTGGTTAGGGTTACCGTTGGGATTAGGGTTAGGGGTGTGTTTGGATTAGGGTTTCAGTTATAATTGGGGGGTTTCCACTGTTTAGGCACATCAGGGGCTCTCCAAACGCGACATGGCGTCCGATCTCAATTCCAGCCAATTCTGCATTGAAAAAGTAAAACAGTGCTCCTTCCCTTCCGAGCTCTCCCATGCGCCCAAACAGGGTTTTTTTTTTATTTTCACGGCTCTGTGTTATAAACTGTAGTGAAACACTTGGGGGTTCAAAGCTCTCACAACACATCTAGATGAGTTCCTTAGGGGGTCTACTTTCCAAAATGGTGTCACTTGTGGGGGGTTTCTACTGTTTAGGTACATTAGGGGCTCTGCAAACGCAATGTGATCTAAGTCTGCATTCCAAATGGCGCTCCATCCCTTCCGAGCCCTCCCATGCGCCCAAACAGTGGTTCCCCCCCACATCTTTGGTATCAGCGTACTCAGGACAAATTGGACAACAACTTTTGTGGTCCAATTTCTCCTGTTACCCTCGGGAAAATACAAAACTGGGGGCTAAAAAATAATTTTTGTGGGAAAAAATTTTTGTTTTATTTTTTTGGCTCTGCATTATAAACTTCTGTGAAGCACTTGGTGGGTCAAAGTGCTCACCACACCTCTAGATAAGTTCCTTAGGGGGTCTACTTTCCAAAATGGTGTCACTTGTGGGGGGTTTTAATGTTTAAGCACATCAGTGGCTCTCCAAACGCAACATGGCGTCCCATCTCAATTCCTGTCAATTTTGCAGTGAAAAGTCAAACGGCGCTCCTTCCCTTCCGAGCTCTCCCATGCGCCCAAACAGTGGTTTACCCCCACATATGGGGTATCAGCGTACTCAGGACAAATTGTACAACAACTTTTGGGGTCCAATTTCTTCTCTTACCCTTGGGAAAATAACAAATTGGGGGCAAAAGTTAATTTTTGTGAAAAAATATGATTTTTTATTTTTACGGCTCTGCATTATAAACTTCTGTGAAGCACTTGGTGGGTCAAAGTGCTCACCACACCTCTAGATAAGTTCCTTAGGGGGTCTAATTTCCAAAATGGTGTCACTTGTGGGGGGTTTTAATGTTTAGGCACATCAGTGGCTCTCCAAACGTAACATGGCGTCCCATCTCAATTCCTGTCAATTTTGCGGTGAAAAGTCAAACGGCGCTCCTTCCCTTACGAGCTCTCCTATGCGCCCAAACAGTGGTTTACCCCCACATATGGGGTATCGGCGTACTCAGGACAAATTGTACAACATCTTTTGGGGTCCATTTTCTCCTGTTACCCTTGGTAAAATAAAACAAATTGGAGCTGAAGTAAATTTTGTGTGAAAAAAAGTTAAATGTTCATTTTTATTTAAACATTCCAAAAATTCCTGTGAAACACCTGAAGGGTTAATAAACTTCTTGAATGTGGTTTTGAGCACCTTGAGGGGTGCAGTTGTTAGAATGGTGTCACACTTGGGTATTTTCTATCATATAGACCCCTCAAAATGACTTCAAATGAGATGTGGTCCCTAAAAAAAAATGGTGTTGTAAAAATGAGAAATTGCTGGTCAAATTTTAACCCTTATAACTCCCTAACAAAAAAAAAATTTGGTTCCAAAATTGTGCTGATGTAAAGTAGACATGTGGGAAATGTTACTTATTAAGTATTTTGTGTGACATATCACTGTGATTTAATTACATAAAAATTCAAATTTGGAAAATTGCGAAATTTTTAAATTTTTCGCCAAATTTCCGTTTTTTTCACAAATAAACGCAGGTAATATCAAATAAATTTTACCGCTATCATGAAGTACAATATGTCACGAGAAAACATTGTCAGAATTATCAGGATCCGTTGAAGTGTTCCAGAGTTATAACCTCATAAATGGACAGTGGTCAGAATTGTAAAAATTGGCCCGGTCATTAACGTGCAAACCACCCTTGGGGGTGAAGGGGTTAAAAATAACAATAAGGAAAATGGACCAATGCAAAAGTTTTGTGTGCTCAGATAACTTTGACAAAGTTCTGAGACCTTAATTAGCCTCTTAAGGTTTTGGCTTGTTCACTATCATCGTTAGGAAAGGCCAAGTGATTAAAACCCAGCCTCCTCTAACCTTATGCCAAAAAAGTAACCATGGGTTCTAAGCACTATCACTCCGAAAATGAAAATGGTGGAATCCCACAAAGCAGCAGAGGGTTATAAGCAGATAGCAAAGCGTTTTCATAGTTGCCATTTCATTCAAAATGTAATTACAGCACCATGGAATTAATGGTGCTATATAAATAAATAAATAAATAAATAATAATAATAATAATTAACCCCTTTACCCCCCCAAGGCCATGTTAATGGCAAGTCCAAATTTTTACAATTCTGACCACTGTCATTTTGTGAGGTAATAACTCTGGAACACTTCTGCGGATCCCGGATATAATGAGACTGTTTTTTTGTGACATATTATACTTCATGAAAGTGGCAACATTTCTTCGACATAACTTGTTTATTTGTGGAGAAAAAAATGTAAATTTAGCAAAGATTTGGAAAGTTTAGCAATTCACAAACTTTGAATTCTAATTCCTTTAAATCAGAGAGATATGTCACACAGAATAGTTAATAAATAACATTTCCCACATGTCTAATTTACATCAGCACAATTTTTGAAACAATTTTTTTTTGTTAGGGAGTTATAAGGGTTAAAAGTTGACCAGCAGTTTCTAATTTTTCCAACAAAATTTACAAAACCATATTTTTAGGGACCACCTCACATTTAAAGTGACTTTGAGAAGTCTATATGACAGAAAATGCCCAAAAGTGACACCATTCTAAAAACTGCACCCCTCAAGGTGCTCAAAACCACATTCAAGAAGTTTATTAACCCTTCAGGTGCTTAACAGGAATTTTTGGGATGTGGAAAAAAAATGAACGTTTAACTTTTTTTTCACAAAAAAATTGCTTTAGACCCAATTTTTTTTAATTTTCACCAGGGTAACAGGAACAAATGGACACCAAACTTTGTTGTGCAATTTCTCCTCAGCATGCCGCCACTCAATATCTCGGGGAAAACCACATTTTGCATGCACGGCAGAGCTCTGAAGGGAAGGAGTGCCATTTGTCTTTTTGAATGCAAAATTTGCTGGAACAATTAGTGAACAACATCTCACATTTGAAGCGCCCCTGATGTGCCTAAACAGTGAAAATCCCCCACAAATAACACCATTTTGGAAACTAGACCCCTCATGGAACTTATCTAGATGTATGGTGAGCACACATAACCCAGAGGTGCTTCACAGAATTTTATAACGTTGAGCTGTGAAATATAAAAAGAACACATTTCCCCACAAATATATTTTTTAGCCCTAAATTTTGCACTTTCATAAGGGTAACAGTAGAAATTACACCATTCAATTTGTAGTGCAATTTCTCCTGAGTATGCCAATAACCCAAAGAGGGAGAAAACTACTGTTTGGGTGCATGGCAGGGCTTGGAAGGGAAGGAGCGTCATTTGACTTTTTGAAAGCAAAATTTGCTGGAATCATTAGAGGACACCATGTCCCATTTGGAAAGCTCCTGATGTGCCTAAAAACAGTGGAAACCACCCACAGGTGACCCTATTTTGGAAACTAGACCCCTCAAGGAAGTTTATAACGTTGAGCCGTGAAAATAAAAAAAATTACATTTTCCCCACAAAAATGGAGTATTGCTATAAATTATAGCCTGTCAGCCCTGCAGACACAAGTTAGTTAGATCATGGACTGTGCATGATCTAACTAACTTCCTAGTGCCTGGTAACCTGGATGTCGTCATGACGACATTGAGTCACCATGGCAATGATGACGTAGCGAGGTCTATGATCCAAGGGCAGAGGTGCTTTCTTCCCTCTGCCTGCTCCCAAAATGTGGGACTGCTCCTGGCACTGAATGCCGGGTGTCAGCTGTCAGAATCAGCTGACACCCGGAGGCGATCGTGCTCGAACAGTGTTTGTGAGCACAAAATCGCCCGAACGTGTTCATCCGTCCAAGGTCGGTAAGCACCAGGAGATCTGGATGTAAGGATATGTCTGAGGTGGGAAAGGTGTTAAGAAATGACAATAAACAGGAACAGTGGAAGTCAAGATAAAGTCTGGAAGACCAAGCTAAATTTTAGAGAGAGCTGCTTGCAGGATTGCTAGAGAGGCTAATCAGAACCCTCGCTTGACTGCAAAAGACCTTCAGAAAGATTTAGCAGACTCTGAAGTTGTGGTACATTATTTACCTGTTCAGAGACACCTGCACAAATATGAACTTCAGGGAAGAGTCATCAGAAGAAAACCTCTTCTGCGTCTTCACCATAAAATGCAGCATCTGAAATATGCAAAAGAACATCTAAATAAGCCTGATGCATTTTGGAAACAAGTTCTATGGATTGATGAGGTTAAAATAGATCTCTTTGGCCACAATGATCAAAGTTATGTGTGGAGAAAAAGGGCACAGAATTTCAGGAAAAGAACATCTCGTCAACCATTAAGCATGGGGGTGGATCAGTCATGCTTTGGGGTTGTGCTGCAGCCAATGGCCCAGGGAACATTTCAAGGGTAGAGGGAAGAAGGGACTCAATGAAATTTCTACAAATTCTTGATGCAAACATAACACTATCCGTAAAAAGGCTGAAGATGAAAAGAGGAAGAGGATGGCTTCTACAAATGGATAATGATCCTAAACACACGTCACAATCCACAATATACGACCTCAAAAGACGCAAGCTGAAAGTTTTACAATGGCCCTTACAGCCCCCTGATCTGAACATCATTGAAAATCTGTGACAAGACTTCAAAATAGCAGAGGAAGCAAGACGACCCAGGAATCTCACAGCACTGTAAGAATTTTCCAAGAATGAGCTGAAAGACTCTTGTCTGGCTACAAAAAGCATTTTCAAGCTGTGATATTTTCAAAATGGGGCACTACTAGGTACTAACCATGCATTGGCCTATTTTTCTTTTTGTAATTTTTAAAATGTAAAAGATGAAAAAACAATTGTTTACCTAAAATACAAAGGAAATGTGTCATGTTTAACTTTAAGCCTTTTAGAGATAATTTCATCTTCAACTTGCTTAACTGTTCACAATAACAGTAATTTTGACCAAGGGTGCCCAAACTTTTACATACCATTGCATATTCAAGGGGTGGTCTTACAGGAGCATATAAACAGTTAATAATACATAAGGGTACGTCAATTTAGCTCTCTTGTAAAATACTCTAAAATTGTGTTGGCTTTTTAGCTGCTTCTCGACATTGAGCACAGCCTGTCACTCAGCTTACATGTTACCAGAAGGCCATTCTCACTTTCAATATTCAATTTTTGCTCTTGTGGCCACTTTATTGAAACTTTTTGTAGTATTTTACAATCAAGATGAGAATTAAGGGTTGACTTAAGAATAAAATCACATGTCCATGAAAGAGTTAAGGACGCCATAAGGCAGTCAGTTGTTTGTTGCCTTTTTCTTCCTTATATACCTGCGATGTAATGTAATGTAAATACATTGTTCTATATTCATTCATCAGATAATATCTGCGGCAATCTACATGTCACTTCTGCTTGTTTCCGAGTGGCATTTGTTCAGTCATCCTAACAAACTGAAATTTGACCGTCATAGTGTGCTGATATATAATATTACACGGCAGTGCTCAGATTTACTGATTTCATCTACTGTGTTTTTATAAGAAGATAGTACAGAACATTGTATAGAGAAGGCAGTACTATATTTTCAGAGGTGTCATTTCAGTATCAGGGGACAGTATTATAGTACTTATATTTTTGTACATAGGAGTAGTATTATAGTAGTTATATTCTTGTACATAGGAGCAGTATTATAGTAGTTATATTCTTGTACATAGGGGCAGTATTATAGTAGTTATATTCTTGTACATAGGGGCAGTATTATAGTAGTTATATTCTTGTACGTAGGGGCAGTATTATAGTAGTTATATTCTTGTACATAGGAGCAGTATTATAGTAGTTATATTCTTGTACATAGGGAGCAGTATTATAGTAGTTATATTCTTGTACATAGGAGCAGTATTATAGTAGTTATATTCGTGTACATAGGGGCAGTATTATAGTAGTTATATTCTTGTACATAGGAGCAGTATTATAGTAGTTATATTCTTGTACATAGGGGCAGTATTATAGTAGTTATATTCTTGTACATAGGAGCAGTATTATAGTAGTTATATTCTTGTACATAGGAGCAGTATTATAGTAGTTATAATCTAGTACATAGGGGGCAGTATTATAGTAGTTATATTCTTGTACATAGGGGGCAGTATTATAGTCGTTATATTCTTGTACATAGGGGCAGTATTATAGTAGTTATATTCTTGTACATAGGGGCAGTATTATAGTAGTTATATTCTTGTACATAGGAGCAGTATTATAGTAGTTATATTCTTGTACATAGGGGCAGTATTATAGTAGTTATATTCTTGTACATAGGAGCAGTATTATAGTAGTTATATTCTTGTACATAGGGGCAGTATTATAGTAGTTATATTCTTGTACATAGGAGCAGTATTATAGTAGTTATATTCTTGTACATAGGAGCAGTATTATAGAAGTTATATTCTTGTACATAGGGGCAGTATTATAGTAGTTATATTCTTGTACATAGGGGCAGTATTATAGTAGTTATATTCTTGTACATGGAGGCAGTATTATAGTAGTTATATTCTTGTACATAGGAGCAGTATTATAGTAGTTATATTCTTGTACATAGGGGCAGTATTATAGTAGTTATATTCTTGTACATAGGAGCAGTATTATAGTAGTTATATTCCTGTACATAGGGGCAGTATTATAGTAGCTATATTCTTGTATATAGGGGCAGTATTATAGTAGTTATATTCTTGTACATAGGGGCAGTATTATAGTAGTTATATTCTTGTACATAGGGGCAGTATTATAGTAGTTATATTCTTGTACATAGGAGCAGTATTATAGTAGTTATATTCTTGTACATAGGGGCAGTATTATAGTAGTTATATTCTTGTACATAGGAGCAGTATTATAGTAGTTATATTCTTGTACATAGGGGCAGTATTATAGTAGTTATAATCTAGTACATAGGGGGCAGTATTATAGTAGTTATATTCTTGTACATAGGAGCAGTATTATAGTAGTTATATTCTTGTACATATGAGCAGTATTATAGTAGTTATATTCTTGTACATAGGGGCAGTATTATAGTAGTTATAATCTTGTGCATAGGTATCAGTATTATAGTAGTTATATTGTTGTAAATAGGAACACTATTATATTAGTTATATTCTTGTACATAGGGGCAGTATTTTAGCAGTTATAGTCTTGTACATAGGTGGCAGTATTATCGTAGTTACATTTTTGTATTTTGTGGGCAGATTATAAGGGTTGTTTTTACATCTTGGCTATAATGTTGAAAGGAAAGTTAGAAGAAGTTTTGTGTTACTGACATACGGTAAAAGTGACTTCTTGTCTTTTGTCACCAGATTCAAAGCTGTGAATCTTTAAAAAATTTCAATTACGTAATTTTTTACAAATTTTCTATAATTTTAGCTCTATCTGTATAAAAATGATGTGAGAAATGAAAGTGGCTCATCAGCACCTGTGCGTAAGCGTCAGACTGAGAGTCGGTTTTGGGAGGAGAAATGTGGGAATGAAAATTGACTTTCACAGTTTTTTTTCAGTAAAAAAAAAGGATATTTTTCAAAAGCTGAAAGTGAAGTTTGTGTTCAAAAGTCGAGGAAATCTTTTTTTTTTTTTTTGCTATGGAAGTGAGTGATCATCGTATTTATATAAAATCCCATTAGACTTTTTAGGCCAAAAGATGTTAGGCCAGCAGACGTTTTATGCGCCGCCGCATCATTCATTGTTTATAGGACTATGAATGGAGACGAGTTATATTAAATTAACCATAGCCAAATGTCCACATCCTCCCCTCCCCCAACCGCCACAACCACCACCATCATTCTGTCCCGTCATTCAATAAACCAGGAAAAAACACCCATCAGCCGATTATGAATGTGACGGTTACACAAGAGAAGAACGATGAGAATAACAATTACAGAAATCAATAACACTTTTCTTCTTTTCTGTTTAGAAAGAAAGAAAATTACCTTCTGCTGCCGGTGAAACTGCGGTAATTATTTGCTGTTATTATTTCATGTATTTAAGGTCCCGGTAGCGCTCAGGTCAGATTGGAGGGTCTTGTCATTAAACGATTGGATCCAGTTGAGTGGTGTTTGTCCTGTTAGTCTAAGTGCCTTGTAAGATTGTGACGGAGATTTCCTTAATGAAAGCTTTGTATTAACTCTGTATGTGAAGACGAAATGTTTCCAGAAATATTTTCAAAGAATGTTTGTTAGGGACCAACGGCTGCACAATTCTAATGGATATGATCCAAATACTGGAGCCTAAATATTCCCTCCCAGAAATAATGGTAATGTAAGGAGGAATAAGAATGGTAAAAGGAGGTATAGGCTAGCCGCTGGTGAAGGAAAGTCATTATGGAATCCTATGCAGTATTCTACACCAGAGCTGCGCTCACTATTGTGCTGATGTGGTCACTGTGTACATACATTACATTACTGATCCTGAGTTACATCCTGTATTATACTCCAGAGCTGCACTCACTATTCTGCTGGTGTAGTCACTGTGTACATACATTACATTACTGATCCTGAGTTACATCCTGTATTATACTCCAGAGCTGCACTCACTATTCTGCTGGTGCAGTCACTGTGTACATACATTACATTACTGATCCTGAGTTACATCCTGTATTATACCCCAGAGCTGCACTCACTATTCTGTTGGTGCAGTCACTGTGTACATACATTACATTACTGATCCTGAGTTACATCCTGTATTATACCCCAGAGCTGCACTCACTATTCTGCTGGTGCAGTCACTGTGTACATACATTACATTACTGATCCTGAGTTACATCCTGTATTATACTCCAGAGCTGCACTCACTATTCTGTTGGTGCAGTCACTGTGTACATACATTACATTACTGATCCTGAGTTACATCCTGTATTATACTCCAGAGCTGCACTCACTATTCTGCTGGTGCAGTCACTGTGTACATACATTACATTACTGATCCTGAGTTACATCCTGTATTATACCCCAGAGCTGCACTCACTATTCTGCTGGTGCAGTCACTGTGTACATACATTACATTACTGATCCTGAGTTACATCCTGTATTATACTCCAGAGCTGCACTCACTATTCTGTTGGTGCAGTCACTGTGTACATACATTACATTACTGATCCTGAGTTACATCCTGTATTATACTCCAGAGCTGCACTCACTATTCTGCTGGAGGAGTCACTGTGTACATACATTACATTACTGATCCTGAGTTACATCCTGTATTATACTCCAGAGCTGCACTCACTATTCTGCTGGTGCAGTCACTGTGTACATACATTACATTACTGATCCTGAGT